>NC_069499.1:246019171-246116671 GCF_027579735.1 Bombina bombina | reverse complement strand
CCGTACAGATTTGTGCACGTATTACTCTATGGGAGCAGAGGATGGAACAGATGATTATAACACATTTTGAAAGATTTGAACAGCAGCTGAACCAGGCTTTCATAATTGTACCACCTGTCAATAATAAGCCGCAGGATAGTGAGTATTCTCCACCATCAGCAACCACCCATGCTACCAGTGCTTTTGAGAGGGTGCCCCGGGATCGTGGGACTTATAAACCCCTTGATTCTTCTAATCTTCAGCCTTGTGGAGATCGACGGATGCAGCGCTTGGTGGCCATGCAGAAGGAGGTGTTGGTCTGTGCTGACGGTTCAGATAAGAGAGTGGAGAGTGCCTGTCTTTCAGGTCCGATAGCCAAAAGATTGCCAAAACATTTCCTTACAACACAGAGGGTCAAATCCGGAGTAGGCTAAATAATTGGGTGAGCCTACAACAAGATCGAGTTGATTCGATCCGTATAATAGAACTCTCCTGTGTCTCACTGCTGCTTTGGGGAGATCCTACCGAACTAATTATGAAAATCCCATATATGTTGCATGGTAACCTTTGGTATTGTTGTTATTTCCTAATCTACTTGTATATACTCTATACTTCACTCGGGCTAAGTTATAGAGTCCTTTAGTGGTCAGCTGACCCACAATATGTATTTTATTAAAGTTGTATATAAGAGCTACTCTCTACCAGATAACTGTATACACTGGAGTTAGCCTCTCCAATAGAGCTCCTTAATATCTCTATAGATTTAAACAATTTTTGTAGATTACTACTGAAATTAAACCTTAACCTTTAGAGGTGGCTTATACAATTTCACCAATTATGGGCAATATATGATGGTGTAGCGGAGCTTAACACATAGATGATGACATCCCATAGTCTGCGGCCGGGACGGTGGGATTGAGAGCTACATTTTGTGCTAACTAGAATGCAAATTCCTCTACCCTACATGAGTTAAGCCATACTGAACTACAATATATGACACTAGAATCAGTAAACTCTGAACTATAGTCCGGTTCACCCCAGTGCACATAAGGAACAGTTCCAGTGATATATTTTATACTTTTTAAATGTCTTAAACTTGTGCCATAAAATTATCCCAGAAGCTATTTTTATACATTTAGTTGGTAAACATAGGGTTCCTCCTAAACTATCATGTGACCCCTCTAACCTTGAGAGGCGATTTAATATATTCAACACTATAGCTTTTTCTCCATAATCATTTCTGATTCATATGGACTTTAGTACATTATTAGTTTTTATCCTCATCCAGATCCTCTAACCTAGGCGATAAACCTACTACACCCAAATGGCTTACATAGAGATATAACCTAGAAAAACTTAGGATCAAAGTTTACGTTTGCTCATGTAGTTGCCTTAACATCATCTTGCAATACTGAAGAGGTCCCCTGGACATTACAATGGAGGCTTTCCAGAGATAGAAGCAGGAGCAGCTGTTGGTGTCAGTTTATTCTAGTGGCACTTATATTATTATGGTACAATGGATATATTCCAATCACATTGTTATATAGTTGTTTGTCATATTAAGTTTCTATGTTTGACCTATGTACTATAAATTCAGATAACAGAGTCATCATTTATGATTCAAGAGCGGGCAATATTTGTTGGATTTCTATGAAAAATATAAAAACAGAGGTTTTCTTTAGGGACTCAAGAGTAGTCTCCTAGTGAAGATGATAACCCTCTGAATTTTTGCATAAATAGTAGTACTAAGAGGTCCAAGAGAGGCCTCCTGTGACTAGTAGAGGGTTTATATTGTTAGCAAGGCATACGTTATATTACATTCTCCAATATTGTCAGCTACACTCGACCTGTTTATTTTGTTTAAAGGCATTTATATTATGTCTGTAAGTAATTTTGTTGTATAATTTTTTACTGACATGCCTGATGTTTATGTCTTGATTTATACCTCAATTAAAAAAAAAAAAAAAAAAAAAAATCCTGCTTCGTCCGAAGAACAACTTTGAAAGTCTTGCAAGAAACCGCAGAAACTAGACTCGACTAAGTCAACAGCCTCCAGGAGACACCGTTGCCCAGCAGTCGGTCGGGGCTAATCCCCCTTAAGGGACTCAATGCGCTGCTCATTTTATCAACCTCAAAAGGAGGAAAGGCTGAGTAGACCTCGCCGGGGATCGAACTTGCAACCCTCGGTTTGCTACAGTGCAGAGTAGCCACAGTGCATTAGTATGCTGAGCTAGCTGTCCAGCTAGCATAAGGAACTCCAGAAAAAAAACCCTAAAAAGGGCACAACGGGTCCTAAATAAAAACACAGAGCAAAAAACCTGATAAACCAAGTCAAGCTAACAGACTCGAACAGTCTCATAGAAACAAGGAGAGGCAACACCAAGAACCCAGAAATACAGAAACCACGGGATAAGGCCGGGAGTCTGAAACAGAGAGAGGACCTTCCCTTAACACAGTGCAACCGCACTCTAAAAAGCAACTAAAGTTGAAGGTCCCCAAGTCGCAAAAAGGTAGCTCAAAATACAGAAATATTCAGAAACGAAACCTCGTGCAGCAAGCTCAGATAGGCAGGGGAAAAACTACAAGGGGTGCAGAGGTTGCAATTGCGACTGGGCCCCCAAGGGTGGGGGCCCAGCTTTAAAAAAAAATGTTTTATTTTTTTTTACAATAAAAAACGTTGACCTGCCACTGACTGCACTGATATCATGTGAGTGTGACATGATGCTTCACTAGTGTCTCTTACTACAGGGGTTAGTGTTTCTGTTTTACCCATTGGTGTTTATGTGTGTGTATGTATGTATGTATGTATGTATGTGACTGTGTGTGTATTTGTGCATGTATGTGTATGTGTGTGTATATGTTTGTGGAACCAGCAAATTACAGACCTTGTTACTACAGCATGGGGAGTGGGGGTAAACAGTGTCAGTCTATACAGTACCACTATATACAGTTCAGGGGGGCTGGACCATGTCACAGACTACTGTGGTCACTTTATAAAGTACTGGGGCGGGTAGGGTCAGACCAGCCATCTCACCGGCAGATTACAGACTGTGTCACTGACTCACTATATACAGTACTGGTTGGTTAAACAGTGTCACTATATACAGTAATGAGAGATCAGACCATCTCACAGACTGTGGGCACAGGATACCTCCTATTGTAGACATGTAATCGGATTCACATTTTTTTCTGTGTTAAATGTAAAAAAAAAAAAAAAAAAGATATGCATCAAATTAACTTTTTTGGGGGGTGGGGTGGGGGGCCCTTCTTAGATTCTTGCACCTGACGAACAACACCTGAAGCAAAAACACTGCATGCTGCAGTCATCTAAAAATGACTCTGAAACATAAATACTTGCAGGGCAAGTAGAAAGCAGCTGAAGATAGGATCCTTCAGTTTGCTAAGTATCCACTAACCAGCGTATAACGTAGCAGGCTATCCAAGAGCCGCCAGTCCTTCCACCAAATCTTGAACGTGGAGAAAGGAGAAACCTCAAAGAGGCTTATCGTACCTCGAATGCTCCAAGGACGAAGTAGCAAAGCAACAGATCTCAGATCCTGCTCCAAAACCAGATCAGCCCAAGCGACAGACATGTCTGATAGACAGGGGGGACAGAAAGACCCCAACCACAAGCCCCCAGGGAATGGAAAGAAAAAAGGGGGGACTCACCCACCCCAACAGAGCTCGGGTGCCAACCCAATCTGCTCATCCAAAATAAGGCAGTCCCAAGGAGAACCCCCTAGGACCTGGAACAGAGAAAAGTGAAATAGATCCGTAGGAAGATCTGTCACAACTCTCTTAGACAGTCTCTACGTAGAGAAAACAATTTCCAACAGGTGGAACAGAGCCCACAGAGCAGCAGATGCTGCCCCTTACAGAAATAAGCCACCTGATCCAACCTCCTACACACAGGAAAGGACAATGACCCTCCAGAGAGAGGAAACCCCAGCTCATAAGGAAGACAAACTATCCCCTCAAAATGGAAGGGTACAGATAAGAACAAATCGAAAGAGAGAGAACAGCACTCCATGAGATAGAACAGAAGCTGGAATAACTTCCATGCATGTTCATTTTTATTGAATTCCTCAGGGTGCCAGTTCTTTTTGCACACTATGCAACTTCACAGAGAAAAAATATCCTGAAGCATATCAGTCTGACCCTGCCCAATGACAGACCAGCGCCGAAATACCAGGCAATTCTTCTCTGAACAAGGGAAGCAACAACCCCAGACGATTGTTTCGGCCTCCTATGGGCCTCGTCAGTGAGGTGCAGTTGTATCTCTCTAAGGGCAAGTGTGCATGGAGTCCACGTCTGGTTTCCCCATTACACTTAGGGTGACCCAAGAGCAATTTGCATAAAAATCGAAAGAGAGAGAACAGCACTCTATGAGATAGAACAGAAGCTGGAATAACTTCCATGCATGTTCATTTTTATTGAATTCCTCAGGGTGCCAGTTCTTTTTGCACACTATGCCCCTTCACAGAGAAAAAATATCTCAATATCAATATTTGTTATTTTTTCTTTTTCACATCGCATTGTTTTGGATTTTTCATTTAACGTTTGGAGCTCACAGTATTGTTAACTCTGTGAATCGCAGAAGATTTTTTAAATCACAGATTTTCAAACCACAAATTTTTGTCACAATTTTTTGTTTGGATTATAGATTACTTCTTTGATTGTTGTTGATTACATTTGGATTTCGTTTTCAGAAAATATTGGATATTATCATTTAAGTTGGACACAAACATAATTTATTTATTTCTCAAATAACACTTCTGGGGCTAAAATAGATAGATGAGACAGTTTGTTGTTGGTCTTACACAAGTTAACCTCTGTCTGGACTACAACTAAGGCATTTTTTTAGAATTTTTTAGCATCTTTCCACCATCGCTCTGTTGAGACATATGACACTATATTAGTACCATTGAATAAGAAACCACTGAATGTACTGTAAAGAATTGATTTTTAACTTTTTTCTATTTCTTTTTAATTTTTCTTTTTAATTGTTAAGATTCAGCTGTAATCACTGTAATCAGTATTTATTTTATCAAGTGTTTTATATTACATTGATCCAAGAAAGTTTGTATTGTTTTTTATCTGAATATTGTATGGAATTATTTTTTTTATTCACAACAAGTACCCCAGCCTCCTACAGGTTAGGTGCTTTGGCATACACTCTATTTCATTAATCTTTTTCTTTGACAGCTAGAGGGCTGTGATAGAGTTGACCTTGCACATTATATCTTGGATGGCTATTAACTGGAAAGATCCCAAATATGATGGCCAATAAACCTGTTCTAGGTATACCCTTGTATACCCTTATATATATATAAATAATGTTCTATTCTCCACACTAGGGTACTTATACTAGGAGCAAAAGAAATGTTTGAACTCGGAGGCCTGTGAGTGCAGTTAAAAGTTCCTTTATTTATCACGCATTTTTTAAAACAAGTTAGTGATGTGCCATTAAAGGTTGATGTATCTGTGAGACCCGTTGATGCGTTTCAGACGTTCTGCCATAGTCATAGCGTGAGTACCGGCAGAGACATCTGAAATTTGTGGGTACTGAAATTTCATTGGATAAAATCAACAGCTACACAACCTAGGAAACTGTAGTTGCCAATATGGCAGGAAGCTATTGGACACTAGGCTAATGGAGACACTATTCTCATTTACTCAGGCATATATATATATATATATATATATATATATATATATATATATATATATGAGGTAATTCATGTAAGGGATTATTTGACCTATTGCAGCACGTTCCCCCGTGTCATTATGCACAAGGGTTTAGCCAGTATATTCGCAGTATATCCTCCTGTTACAGCTGAGGTCAGGGTGTCTAATAGTATATTGCTCTTGGACTTGGTTATGGATTTGAATATAAGTCTATAAGTCTAGCTACCGAGTATCCGAGTGGGGTCACTGCTGTTATTATACCCATTACACACATCATATTTCTTGATCTATTGGGTGGTAGACTTTAGGATTTTGGAAAATTATTTCTATGTATTGATTTTTTGGATTATTATCATAAATTTGTATGTTTAGTGTTTTATAAAAAAAAATGTTTTTATATATACATTGAGATACACTGGTGCTATTGTTATTTATACCTTTATTTATTGATTTTAAGGTATTTTTCATGTAATATGTATTTTCCAATGGTGTATATATATATATATATATATATATATGTATCCTATGACACGATGACACAAGCTGTGCATGTGTTAGATTATTTATTAGCAATGTATACCAGCAGCACATGTATACATCTGTATATAAATAAGTGTGTGTACTAGTACTCACACAAATTTAGCCATTTCTTAACATTTAAAACTGCTTTGTCTATATATCCCAAGGTTTATGTACCAACAGTAGAATGTTTATTTATATTTATATATATATATATGTATATATATATATATATATATATATATATATATATATATATATATATATATATATATTATAGTTTTTTCTATGTTATATTGTATATATATATATATATATATATATATATTCTATTTAATCAAGCTTATATGAATGATCCATTTTTCTATACTTTTATTGATATGCCTATATTTGTTATGTTACCTATGCTTTTAGTTGAACACAGAACCCATTGAGAGATAATGTATAACCACAAGGGGTTAATAAAGAAGTTAATTACCTGGAGCCAATAAGATACCATTAGGTCTATGATTACAGTCACCAGGACCGAAACCGGTCAGACCATACTCCTCATGGCTCACACTCCCTGTGTGGAGTCGGATGTTGCCACAATATTTTTTGCCTGTTTTTAATATTTTGAAATAACATTTCTGCTTTTATATTTCTACAAAGGTGGATTGCTTTGTATTTCCTTTTTTTTTTTCCTATTATTCATTACGGAAAACTGGGGTTCTGTCTTTCCTCCAGACGTCCATGCCCACAGCCAAGAGCCAATGATTGAATAGGCTTTGAACTTACCTGAGATGTCACTACTCTGAACCATCAATAGAGAGATTGCTACACTGGAGAGAAGCCGACACGGACAAACGTTTGCAGTATCAGCCTAGGAGGTGGAAAACGCTTGTTGCAAGCTCTAGAGGTACTGCTATCTGGACTGTACAGGCTGCTGCTACGGTGGGTGAGTCTAATTGTCATCCACTTAGAGAGTGGACTTTGAGGGCCATTGTATATTTCCTTCACATTGTGAATACAAGGAGCACAGTATGGGGGTAGGAGGGATCGAATTCCCGCCCCCCTATTTTTGAGTGCTAGTGTGTACAAGCATTTGTCTGGTTAAGGAGTGGGAGGAGCTACGGCCCAGTTACATTGATACCGCTCAAGGAACGGACATTGATGCTATTGTATCGCTTGTATCCCTTGTGTCTATGCTGGGACAGCACATTTTGGGGGTAAGAGGGATTTAATAACCCGGTCCCCCAACCTAAGTGGAATTAAATACAGGCTCAGGTCTGCTGTAACATTTAAAGGGGTATCCTCTCCTCCTTTTACACTACCAATATCTACTGTGGATGACATACTTATGACTCTCTCTCTCTGGGAAAAGTGACAGATTTAAACCTTTCAATTACTTATTATTTTCAGGCTCCATCCCCATTGGATATATTACTTATATATATATATTTTATCCCCTCGTAGAACATGTTCAGAAAAGCATTATCAAGACCATAGTAGCAATAATAACTTTGTACTGTAACAAACATAACACCATTTGATCCTAGTTACAAATTAATAGATTGTGCGTGTGATATATATATATATATATATATATATATACACACACATACAGTATATACATACACACATATATAAAATATATACATAAACTCATACTTTCTTAGAATTTATGAATAGCAATTTGTAAATTTGTGGATTTGTTTTCCCATCACAATAAAGTGCTCTCATAGTGCAATTGAAATAGTAGTTAGTTTTGCTCCTGGCGACAGATCTGACTCCTGCTGTCACCAATCTGTGTGTATATGTGTGTATTCGACAGGCTTCTGAGGTCTCTGGTTTAGAGAGCCTCAGTATGTTCATCTGGTACAATTTTGTGGTCTAAATCCAAATGCTTTCTCTATAAAAAATAAATCCCTAAACTTGACAGAGCAGCAGCTGCACTTGCAACAAAACTGTTTCAGAATGAACCTTTATCCCTCACTCCCAAATATAGTTCTGCATCCAAAAGAAAAAAAAATCAGGGTGAAAGGTTTGGGAGAGCGAAGAAAGCCATTTGTAAGTTAATTGACACTGTGAAGGTCACAGGGTTAATCTTCAGTTTAAACCACACTGCTGAGGCAGCAAAACTATGATTTCATACAGAACAAAAACACAACCATCCCCCCTTCCACAACTTCTTTGTTTCCAAACATTACTGAGATAAAAATGAACCTTTTTATGACTGCTTTTGACACAAAGCCATAAATAATTGACCCTACTGATTTTTCCTAATATCTGGAGCCAATTAATCCACTGATGCAATATATGTTTCATATATATCTTTTTAATACTGAAATCTGAAGATAAAATAATTTTAGGTAAAGTGTTTTTTCCCATGGCAACTAGTTTAAGAAAAATGAGTGAGAATGAGGAACTTCAGGAAAAAGTGCAGAAAAAAATTGGGGAAGAAGATAACATGGTAATCTACTAAAGGTTAGTGTAAACGTAAAAAGTAAGGTATTTAAAAAGTAAATTACATAGGGCTACATAACAGGTGGGACACAAATATATACATATAGGTTATTAAGCGTTAACACTGCGCATGTTAAATCAATAGCGCCCTCATATTACAAGTTCAAAGTAAAAAGTTTGCACTCGAGGGAAAGACTCAGGTGGGCTAACATCTGAAAGTTGGATCACAAGGTCTTGCTAAATCGCGCTCCCCATAGACTTCTATGACACTCACTAAACATAAATGTTCATATACACACACACACACACTGTTCAGCCCTTCCCAATCCAATACCTTGTCATATACCATACCACTTTTAAACACATTTTAAAAACACCTCCCATCATTTGAATCAGCCCAGAGGGACACTTTTCTCCCCGTTAACAGAGCTCCCCTGCCCCAATGTCCCCCTCCCTGTGCCACGGGTACTATACAGCATATCATATTGGTGCACACACACATAATTACATACTAATATACACACACACACATACACTCATACATATTTTTGCATACACACTCTCATACATATATATTTACACACAAAAACCTTTATATATACACACACACATGCACATATTTACAAAAAAACACACAGATTTATGCACACACATACATACTCAAACATACATGAACACATGTATACACACATTGATAAACACATATTCACACACAAACACACATATACTCATATACATATTTATACACACATACATACACATACACACAGACACACATATACTCATATACCTATTTATACACACATACATACACACACACACACACACACATAGGGGGGTAGTTATCAACGTGTCAACTTTCCTGCCTTCGCCGGCCCAATACGCCCGCCTAAGCTCGCCTCACATCGCCGCCACGGACCTGAAAAATTTCGCCTAAGTTATCAAATAAAGCTGTAGGAAAAATCTGATTGGCTGATTGAATCAGCCAATCAGATTCAAGTTCAATCCGATTGGCTGATCCAATAGAATGCGAGCTCAATCTGATTGGCTGATTGGATCAGCCAATCGGATTGAACTTGAATCTGATTGGCTGATTCAATCAGCCAATCAGATTTTTCCTACCTTAATTCCGATTGGCTGATAGAATCCTATCAGCCAATCGGAATTGAAGGGACGCCATCTTGGATGACGTCCCTTAAAGGAGTCTTCATTCGTCGGTAGTCCGTCGGTAAAGAAGGATGTTCCGCTTCGGCGGGATGAAGATTAAAGACCCGGCTTGGAAGATGACATCGCCCGGATAGAAGACTTCTTCAGCGCCTCTTGGAAGATGACATCGCCCGGATGGAAGACTTTTTCAGCGCCGCTTGGAGGATCACTTCATCGGATGGAAGATTTCTTCAGCGCCGCTTGGAGGATCACTTCTGCCGGTCCGGGTCTCCTCTTCAGTTCCATCGGTGGCTCGGCTGAGTGAAGACAAGGTAGGATGATCTTCAGGGGATTAGTGTTAGGTTATTTTAAGGGGGGTTTGGGTTAGATTAGGGGTATGTGGGTGGTGGGTTTTAATGTTGGGGGGGGTTGTATTTTTACAGAATTTTTTGGGGCATGCCCCCACAAAAGGCCCTTTTAAGGGCTGGTAAGGTAAAAGAGCTTTGAACTTTTTTAATTTAGAATAGGGTGGGGCATTTTTTTTATTTTGGGGGGGTTTGTTATTTTATTAGGGGGCTTAGATTAGGTGTAAGTAGCTTAAAATTGTTGTAATATTTTTAAAATGTTTGTAACCTATTTTTTTTATTTTTTGTAACTTAGCTTTTTTTATTTTTTGTACTTTAGTTAGTTTATGTAATTGTATTTAATTGTAGTTATTTGTAGGTAATTTATTTAATTATAGTGTAGTGTTAGGTTTAATTGTAACTTAGGTTAGGATTTATTTTACAGGTGATTTTGTATTTCTTTTAGCTAGGTAGTTATTAAATAGTTAATAACTATTTAATAACTATTCTAACTAGCTAAAATAAATACAAAGTTACCTGTAAAATAAATATAAATCCTAAAATAGCTGCAATGTAATTATTAATGACATTGCAGCTATCTTAGGGTTTATTTTACAGGTAAGTATTTAGTTTTAAATAGGAATAATTTATTAAAGTATAGTGTAGTGTTAGGTGTAATTGTAACTTAGGTTAGTTTTTATTTTACAGGTAAATTTCTCTTTATTTTAGCTAGGTAAGCTATTAAATAGTTAATAACTATTTAATAGCTATTGTACCTAGTTAAAATAAATTGAAATTTGCCTGTAAAATAAAAATAAATCCTAACATAGCTACAATATAATTATTATTTATATTGTAGGTATATTAAGGTTTATTTTAAAGGTAAGTATTTAGTTTTAAATAGGATTAATTTAGTTCATAATAGAAATATTATTTAGATTTATTTAATTAATATTTAAGTTAGGGGGGTGTTAGGGTTAGTGTTAGACTTAGGTTTAGGGGTTAATAATTTTATTACAGTGGTGGCGGTGTAGTGGGGGGCAGGATAGGGGTTAATAAATTTATTATAGGTGGCGACGGTGTAGGGGGGGCAGATTAGGGGTTAATAAATTTAATATAGGTTGCGGTGGGCTCCGGGAGCGTCGGTTTAGGGGTTAACATATTTATTATAGCTTGCGGTGGGCTTCGGGAGCGGCGGTTTAAGGGTTAACATATTTATTATAGCTTGCGGTGGGCTTCGGGAGCGGTGATTTAGGGGTTAACATATTTATTATAGTGTCGGTGGGCTCCGGGAGCGGCGGTTTAGGGGGTAATAACTTTATTTACTTGCAGCGGTGTAGGGGGGCAGATTAGTGGTGTTTAGACTCGTGGGTACATGTTAGGGTGTTAGGTGCAGACAGCTCCCATAGCAATCAATGGAATATCTGGCAGCAGCGAACTTGTACTTTCACTATGGTCAGACTCCCATTGATTCCTATGGGATCCGCCGCCTCCACGGTGGCGGTTTGGAAACCAGGTACGCTGGGCCGGAAAAGTGCCGAGCGTACCTGCTAGTTTTTTGATAACTAGCAAAAGTAGTCAGATTGTGCCGCACTTGTGTGCGGAACATCTGGAGTGACGTAAGAATCGATCTATGTCGGACTGAGTCCGGCGGATCGAAGTTTACATCACAAAATTCTACTTTTGCCGGTCTGTAGCCTTTGATAACTAAGGCGAATCAGCCTCGCCACAAATACGCTGCGGAATTCCAGCGTATTTGAGGTTGACGGCTTGATAACTAGGCCTCATATACTCATATACATATTTATACACACATACATACACACAGACACACATATACTGATATACCTATTTATACACACACACATACATACACATACACACAGACACACATATACTCATATACCTATTTATACACACATACATACACATACAAACAGATACTCATATACCTATTTATACACACATACATACACATACACACACACACACATATACATATTTATACACACATACATGCACATATACACAGACACACATATACTCATATACCTATTTATACACACATACATACACATACACATGTACTCATATACATATTTATACACACATACATACACATACACACAGACACACATATACTCATATACCTATTAATACACACATACATACACATACACACAGACACACATATACTCATATACCTATTTATACACACATACATACACATACACAGAGACACACATATACTCATATACATATTTATACACACATACACACAGACACGCATATTCTCATATACATATTTATAGACACATACATACACATACACACACACATACTCATATACATATTTATACATACATACATACATACACATATACATATTTAGACATACATACATACACATACACATATACATATTTATACATACATACATACACACACACACATATACTCATATTTATACACACATACATACACATATACTCATATACATATTAATACACACATACATACACATACACACACATATACTCATATACATATTTATACATACATACATACATACACATATACATATTTATACATACATACATACCCATACACACACACACACATATACTCATATACATATTTATGCATACATATATACACATACACATATACATATTTATACATACATACACATACACACACACACACATATACTCATATACATATTTATACACACATACATACATACACACACACACATATACTCATATACATATTTATACACACATACATACACATACACACACATATACTCATATACATATTTATACATACATACATACATACACATACATATTTATACATGCATACATACACACACATATACTCATATACATATTTATACACACATACATACACACACATATATACTCATATACATATTTATACATACATACACATATACATATTTATACATACATGCATACACATACACACACACACACATATACTAATATACATATTTATACATACATATATACACATACACATATTTATACATACATACACATACACACATATACTCATATACATATTTATACACACATACATACACATACACACACATATACTCATATACATATTTATACACACATACATACACATACACACACACATATACTCATATACATATTTATACATACATACATACATACATACACATACATATTTATACATGCATACATACACATACACACACATATACTCATATACATATTTATACACACATACATACACACACATATACTCATATACATATTTATACATACATACATACACATATACATATTTATACATACATGCATACACATACACACACATATACTCATATACATATTTATACATACATATATACACATACACATATTTATACATACATACACATACACACATATACTCATATACATATTTATACACACATACATACACATATACACACATATACTCATATACATATTTATACACACATACATACACATATACACACATATACTCATATACATATTTATACATACATACACATACATATTTATACATACATACATACACATACACACACATATACTCATATACATATTTATACACACATACATACACATACACACACAGACACACATATTTACAGAAACACATTTAGGAAAGGGCATATACAGGGAGTGCAGAATTATTAGGCAAGTTGTATTTTTGAGGATTAATTTTATTATTGAACAACAACCATGTTCTCAATGAACCCAAAAAACTCATTAATATCAAAGCTGAATAGTTTTGGAAGTAGTTTTTAGTTTGTTTTTAGTTATAGCTATTTTAGGGGGATATCTGTGTGTGCAGGTGACTATTACTGTGCATAATTATTAGGCAACTTAACAAAAAACAAATATATACCCATTTCAATTATTTATTTTTACCAGTGAAACCAATATAACATCTCAACATTCACAAATATATATTTCTGACATTCAAAAACAAAACAAAAACAAATCAGTGACCAATATAGCCACCTTTCTTTGCAAGGACACTCAAAAGCCTGCCATCCATGGATTCTGTCAGTGTTTTGATCTGTTCACCATCAACATTGCGTGCAGCAGCAACCACAGCCTCCCAGACACTGTTCAGAGAGGTGTACTGTTTTCCCTCCTTGTAAATCTCACATTTGATGATGGACCACAGGTTCTCAATGGGGTTCAGATCAGGTGAACAAGGAGGCCATGTCCAGTGACGTTGCAGCTCTGAAATATGGCCAAACTGGTGGCAAGTGGCATCTGGGCAGCTGCACGCTTGACTTTTCTCAGTTCATGGGCAGTTATTTTGCGCCTTGGTTTTTCCACACGCTTCTTGCGACCCTGTTGACTATTTTGAATGAAACGCTTGATTGTTCGATGATCACGCTTCAGAAGCTTTGCAATTTTAAGAGTGCTGCATCCCTCTGCAAGATATCTCACTATTTTTGACTTTTCTGAGCCTGTCAAGTCCTTCTTTTGACCCATTTTGCCAAAGGAAAGGAAGTTGCCTAATAATTATGCACACCTGATATAGGGTGTTGATGTCATTAGACCACACCCCTTCTCATTACAGAGATGCACATCACCTAATATGCTTAATTGGTAGTAGGCTTTCGAGCCTATACAGCTTGGAGTAAGACAACATGCATAAAGAGGATGATGTGGTCAAAATACTCATTTGCCTAATAATTCTGCACTCCCTGTATGTATACATAACACACTAGCAGTATACTGTAGAAGGGTAGTATGCAATGCTGCATGTTGTCTGCCACAGTTTGTACAGCTACAACCCCATTTGTGAAACATGTAAAACATGACAACCCTCCTCCTACATTGCCATGGCACCTGTCAGCCACCCCAGGAAGCACCTCCTGTGCACTGTCTGCATCTCTCTCTGCTTCCTGCCACAGCTGTTCCTGTCTGGCCGCTGCCAGCCTCTCAGTGCCCAGTACACCTCTACTAGCCCCACAGGACAAACCAGCAAGCCGTAAAGGACAAAAGTTTGGAGGGCACAGCTGTCACACACGCTGTATCACCTCAGCATTGCCCAATGACAAGGTGCCGCACGCTGTTAGTGCAGGCTTAGGTAGGTGCAGCGTGGATTGTCCAGTTGCAGTGCTGTATCCTGGGTGCATAGCTGTGCGGAAGGCGTATTTCAGAGCCACAAATTGCTGGGGAAAGTACAATATGCGTGGCCCCCGCTCCTAATACCCCCGTCCCCTCCGCTGAATGAAAGAGGGGGGTTGGTTTCGCAGAGTATATACAACTGCTGTAACCAGTTTCATCTGGGGTTTTAGAAATAAAATGAATTATTTGGTGTAGGCAGCCATATATATTAAATAATATATATATGTATATATATATATATATATATATATATGTATATATATATATATATATATATATTATTTAATAACATTCAGATACCCTGACAGTTTGTCACTGCTCTCTCTTTTAAAAATTGAAGTGTCTGTGCTGGCAGGGTCTAGGCATTGTAGGTATCACGTTATACCTTCTTTCTTCAATATTTTCTCTGATGGGAGGTCAAAATTTTTTTCATTGGTGCACTATTCATAAATTCACTCATATATTTTAATAACTAATTGTTCAATGTGCCCTTTACATTTATTTAGGTGGCATATTAGGTACTTTAGTTTTTAACTTGTGGCTTTCTTTTTAATACTCTGTGAACTTTTTTTTTCCTGGGTCCTAAATTATTGATTCTAAATTAAAACATAATTTATGCTTACCTGATAAATTTATTTCTCTTGTAGTGTAGTCAGTCCACGGGTCATCCATTACTTATGGAATATATCTCTTCCTAACAGGAAGCTGCAAGAGGATCACCCAAGCAGAGCTGCTATATAGCTCCTCCCCTCACATGTCATATTCAGTCATTCGACCAAAACCAGACGAGAAAGGAGAAACCATAGGGTGCAGTGGTGACTGGAGTTTAATTAAAATTTAGATCTGCCTTAAAGACAGGGCGGGCCGTGGACTGACTACACTACAAGAGAAATAAATTTATCAGGTAAGCATAAATGATGTTTTCTCTTGTTAAGTGTAGTCAGTCCACGGGTCATCCATTACTTATGGAATACCAATACCAAAGCTAAAGTACACGGATGAAGGGAGGGACAAGGCAGGAACCTTAAACAGAAGGAACCACTGCCTGAAGCACCTTTCTCCCAAAAATAGCCTCCGAAGAAGCAAAAGTGTCAAATTTGTAAAATTTTGAAAAAGTGTGAAGTGAAGACCAAGTTGCAGCCTTGCAAATCTGTTCAACAGAGGCCTCATTTTTAAAGGCCCAGGTGGAAGCCACAGCTCTAGTAGAATGAGCTGTAATCCTTTCAGGAGGCTGCTGTCCAGCAGGCTCATAGGCTAAACGTATTATGCTACGAAGCCAAAAAGAGAGAGAGGTAGCCGAAGCCTTTTGACCTCTTCTCTGTCCAGAGTAAACGACAAACAGGGAAGAAGTTTGACGAAAATCTTTAGTTGCCTGCAAATAGAACTTCAGGGCACGGACTACGTCCAGATTATGCAAAAGTCGTTCCTTCTTTGAAGAAGGGTTAGGACACAGTGATGGAACAACAATCTCTTGATTGATATTCCTGTTAGTAACTACCTTAGGTAAGAACCCAGGTTTAGTACGCAGAACTACCTTGTCTGAATGAAAAATCAGATAAGGAGAATCACAATGTAAGGCAGATAACTCAGAGACTCTTCGAGCCGAGGAAATAGCCATCAAAAACAGAACCTTCCAGGATAACAGCTTGATATCAATGGAATGAAGGGGTTCAAATGGAACGCCTTGAAGAACGTTAAGAACTAAGTTTAAGCTCCACGGCGGAGCAACAGTCTTAAACACAGGCTTAATCCTAGCTAAAGCCTGACAAAAAGCCTGAACGTCTGGAACTTCTGCCAGACGTTTGTGTAGAAGAATAGACAGAGCAGAAATCTGTCCCTTTAACGAACTAGCAGATAAGCCCTTTTCTAAACCCTCTTGTAGAAAAGACAATATCCTAGGAATCCTAACCTTACTCCATGAGTAACTCTTGGATTCGCACCAATATAAATATTTACGCCATATCTTATGGTAAATTCTTCTGGTAACAGGCTTCCTAGCCTGTATTAAGGTATCAATATCCGACTCCGAGAAGCCACGCTTTGATAGAATCAAGCGTTCAATCTCCATGCAGTCAGCCTCAGAGAAATTAGATTTGGATGGTTGAAAGGACCCTGAATTAGAAGGTCCTGTCTCAGAGGCAGAGACCACGGTGGGCAGGACGACATGTCCACTAGGTCTGCATACCAGGTCCTGCGTGGCCACACAGGCGCTATCAGAATCACCGAAGCTCTCTCCTGTTTGATCTTGGCAATCAAACAAGGAAGCATCGGAAATGGTGGAAACACATAAGCCATGTTGAAGACCCAAGGGGCTGTCAGAGCATCTATCAGCACCGCTCCCGGGTCCCTGGACCTGGATCCGTAACAAGGAGGCTTGGCGTTCTGGCGAGACGCCATGAGATCCAGATCTGGTTTGCCCCAACGATGAATCAGTTGAGCAAAGACCTCCGGATGAAGTTCCCACTCCCCCGGATGAAAAGTCTGGCGACTTAGAAAATCCGCCTCCCAGTTCTCCACGCCTGGGATGTAAATCGCTGACAGGTGGCAAGAGTGAGACTCTGCCCAGCGAATTATCTTTGAGACTTCCAACATCGCTAGGGAACTTCTGGTTCCCCCTTGATGGTTGATGTAAGCCACAGTCGTGATGTTGTCCGACTGAAATCTGATGAACCTCAGAGTTGCTAACTGAGGCCAAGCTAGGAGAGCATTGAATATTGCTCTTAATTCCAGAATATTTATTGGGAGGAGTTTCTCCTCCTGAGTTCATAGTCCCTGAGCCTTCAGGGAGTTCCAGACTGCGCCCCAGCCTAGAAGGCTGGCGTCTGTTGTTACAATCGTCCAATCTGGCCTGCGAAAGGTCATCCCCTTGGACAGATGTGGCCGAGAAAGCCACCATAGAAGAGAATCTCTGGTCTCTTGATCCAGATTTAGTAGGGGGGACAAATCTGAGTAATCCCCATTCCACTGACTTAGCATGCACAATTGCAGCGGTCTGAGATGCAGGCGCGCAAACGGTACTATGTCCATTGCCGCTACCATTAAGCCGATTACTTCCATGCACTGAGCTACTGACGGGTGTGGAATGGAATGAAGGACACTGCAAGCATTTAGAAGTTTTGATAACCTGGCCTCCGTCAGGTAAATTTTCATCTCTACAGAATCTATAAGAGTCCCTAGAAAGGGAACCCTTGTAAGTGGTAATAGTACACAAATTTCTATTGGGCTCCACATTGGCCTTTAAACATAGTGAACAAAGAGATTCATCTGAGTCAGACATGTTTAAACAGACTAGCAATGAGACTAGCAAGCTTGGAAATACTTTTCTAAATAAATTTACAAGCAATATAAAAAACGCTACTGTGCCTTTAACCCCTTAGTGACCGAGGACGTGCAGGGTACGTCTGAAAAAAAAAGGCAGTTAACGCCTGACGACGTACCCTGCACGTCCTCGGCTAAAGTGAGTGCTGGAAGCGATCAAGATCGCTTCCAGGCACTATTACAGTACTGCAGGGATGCCTCGATGTCTGGGCATCCCTGCAGTGCTGTTACGGAGTGCCGGGACCGGAGCGATCACTCCCCCTTGAGTGATCACTTCCGGTTTTGCTCCACGTGGAGCCCGGCAGTGCAGCAGAGCATCGGAAGCGATCGGACACGCTTCCGATGCTCTGCTAGTGTGCTAAGTGCCTCGGTGGGTCGAGGCACTTAGTTAGTGTATTAATAAAATAAAAAATGTAAAAAAATAAATAAAATATAAAATAAAAAAGCCCCACATATAGCGCCCCCCCCCTCCCCCATGAGGCTTCCAAAATGGCGATGCCCGGTGCATCATGGGGCATCTGGGGGTGTCCCTAGCCTGTCTCACCATAGGGGCAAGCTAGGGTCACCCAATCTGAGCCTTCTTAGAAAAAAAAAAATAATAATAAAATCTCCCATTTGTCTGATCATGTCAATATTTGTAAATATTGACTCTGATCAGTGTGGATCTCCCTCCCTCTCCTCACTTGCCATTTTGTTGGAGAAAGAGAGAGACCTGTATTTTAGCAGAGAGAGATTTATTTCTTTTATTTGTTAAAAAAATTAAAATCCAAAGGCTCTTTTCAGAGCCATTAACCCCTAGCTTGCCAGTGATCACTATAAATCACTGGCAGTAGCACAGCTGCACTTTTTTTTGCTGTCTGTGCATTTTTTTAGGGGTTAATTTTTGTTGTTGTATTTTTTTTTAAAAACTCAAAGGCTCCTTTCAGAGCCATTTAGCTAATTTAATTTAATTTAAAGACTATTTAACCCCTAGCTTGCCAGTGATCGCTATACATCACTGGCATTAGCATAGCTGTACTTTTTTGCTGTCTGTGCATTTTTTAGGGGTTAATTTTTGTTGTTGTAATTTTTTAAAAACCTAAACGCTCCTTTCAGAGCCATTTAGCTAATTTAATTTAATTTAAATAGTATTTAACCCCTAGCTTGCCAGTGATCGCTATACATCACTGGCATTAGCATAGCTGTACTTTTTTGCTGTCTGTGAATTTTTTTAGGGGTTAATTTGTGTTGTTGTAATTTTTAAAAAAACCAAAGGCTCCTTTCAGAGCCATTTAGCTAATTTAATTTAATTTAAAGAGTATTTAACCCCTAGCTTGCCAGTGATCGCTATAAATCACTGGCATTAGCATAGCTCTACATTTTTGCTGTCTGTGCATTTTTTTAGGGGTTAATTTTTGTTGTTGTAATTTTTTAAAAACCTAAACGCTCCTTTCAGAGCCATTTAGCTAATTTAATTTGATTTAAAGAGTATTTAACCCCTAGCTTGCCAGTGATCGCTATAAATCACTGGCATTAGCATAGCTGTACTTTTTTTTAAAAAAACCCAAAGGCCATTTAGTTAATTTAATTTAAAGAGTATTTAACCCCTAGCTTGCCAGTGATCGCTATAAATCACTGGCATTAGCATAGCTGTACTTTTTTTTAAAAAAACCCAAAGGCCATTTAGTTAATTTAATTTAAAGAGTATTTAACCCCTAGCTTGCCAGTGATCGCTATAAATCACTGGCATTAGCATAGCTGTACTTTTTTTAAAAAAAAACCAAAGGCCATTTAGTTAATTAATTAATTTTGGTTTTCTGTGACAGATACAAAAATGTCACAGAAAAGATATAGTGTTGAGGAGGCGTATGCCATCCTTGCGTCAGAGTCAGATGCCTCTATGTCTGACTCAGACCCCAATTTTGACCCTGCCATATGCTCAGATACATCATTAGATGCAGTCTCAACTGATAGTGATGTATCTGTGGCTGCTAGCCCCCCTGCCAGCCCCCCTGCTAGCCCCCCTGCCAGCCCCCCTGCTAGAAGGAGGCGTGTTGCTGCCATTGCCGCTGAAGAGTGGGTAACGCCTCATCTCCAGAGGCCAGATATCCCACCCTTCACAGCAAATGCTGGCATAAATATAGATGTGGCAGGTTTTAGCCCCCAACAGTTTCTGGAGGTGTTTCTGGGTGATGATGTATTGGGGAACATTGTCGCCCAAACTAATTTATATGCCCATCAGTACCGTGCTGCAAAGCCTGAAACATATTTGGCAAAGCAGCAATGGGCCCCCATCAATGTGCCAGAATTTAAAAAATTCTGGGCATTGACTATGCTGATGGGCATCATAAAGAAACCCTCCGTTCGCTCCTACTGGAGCAGTAGCCCCATCTGCTCTACCCCCATTTTCTCCCAGAGTATGTCGAGGCAGAGATATGAAATGATTCTTCATTTCATGCACTTCAGCGACAACAGCCTGTGCCCCCCTAGGGAGCATCCCCAATTTGACAGGCTGTATAAAATCCGCCCCCTGATTACCCACTTTTCTGCCAGGTTTGCAGAGGCTTATACACCTGGAAGGAATATATGCGTTGATGAATCCCTGATGAAGTATAAGGGAAGGCTGGGATTCAAGCAGTATATTCCTTCCAAGCGCTCCAGGTATGGGGTAAAGGTGTATAAGCTCTGTGAGAGCGAGACTGGGTATACTCAGGCCTTCCGGGTGTATGAGGGAAAGGATAGCCACCTTGACCCTCCAGGTTGCCCAGAACATATGGGAACCACTGGCAAGATTGTCTGGGACCTGATATTACCCCTAATGAACAAAGGGTATCACTTGTACTTAGACAATTTTTATACAAGTGTCCTTTTGTTCAAGCTACTGTATTGCTTTGATACAGTAGCTTGCGGTACTATTAAAAAGAACCGCAAAGGTTTCCCAGGACAACTTGTACGCACCCGGCTACGAAGGGGGGAGACCTCTGCTCTGCGCCAAGAGGAGCTGTTGGCACTGAAGTACAGAGACAAGAAGGATGTATACCTTCTTACCACCATCCACACAGAGAGGACGGTGGCGGTCTCTGTACGTGGCAGAGCTGAGATCATAAGGAAGCCAGTGTGCATCAAATCTTATAACCGGCATATGGGTGGGGTTGATCTGGCAGATCAGCTGCTGCAGCCCTACCTAATTATGCGGAAGACAAGGGCCTGGTACAAAAAGGTTGCAATTTACCTAATGCAGATTGCAACCCACAACGCTTTTTTGTTGTTCAAAAAAGCAAACCCCGGAATGAAACTGACTTTTTTACAATTTCAGCTCCAGATCATTTCGGGGATTTTGTACCATGATGCACCTGCTCCCCGGGCGGTGATGGGAGAGAGCAGAGTTGGGGCTACTCATTTTATTTTTAAAATCCCCCCTACTGCCGCAAAGCAGAGACCACAAAAAAAATGCAGAGTCTGTACCAAGAGGGGGCAGAGAAGGGACACTGTATATCACTGTCCTGATTGCCCTGGACAGCCTGGACTCTGCATTGGGGACTGCTTCAAGCGGTACCATACAATGGTCAATTTTTAAAAAATAAATAAATTTGCTGTTATTTTTTTTTTGTTATGTTTACTGTTAAATTTTTTGTTATTTTTTTACTTTTAATGTGCCAGATTTTTACATTTCACTAATATATTTTTTTTTCTAAAATGGGGCTGTTCTTTTTTTTTTTTTTACAAAAACCCCTGTCAAACCTATGCATGGGGACATAGGTGTACTCAGGGTGCCTAGCAGAAAACAACCTGTAGTATTTTTTTTTGCACTAACTTACAACAGTCTCTCCTAAATCATAGTCAAAAAGCAATGTGTGTGTAAAAATGAAAATTGAAAAAATGCCACCATACACTTTCTCCAATTTTTTTAGCTAAAACAGTTACTTCAAATGCATCAAAGCACACCATATACAATACCTTGGGGTGTCAACATTTAAAAAATATGCACTTTCATGGCAATAAATAAAAGTGGGGTTTACAATAGGCCCCAAACTAAAGATAGGCCTATCAGAAGAAATACTCTCACTTAATAACTAAAATCACAAGTCATAAAATTGTAACATAACCTTCCCAAAATCCTGGCAAACCTATGCATGGGGGGCATAGGTGTACTCAGGGTGCCTAGCAGAAAACAACCTGAAGTATTTTTTTGCACTAACTTACAACAGTCTCTCCTAAATCATAGTCAAAAAGCAATGTGTGTGTAAAAATGAAAATTGAAAAAATGCCACCATACACTTTCTCCAATTTTTTTAGCTAAAACAGTTACTTCAAATGCATCAAAGCACACCATATACAATACCTTGGGGTGTCAACATTTCAAAAATATGCACATTCATGGAAACAAATAAATTGGGGTATGTTAAAATACCCCCAAAAAGACAATAGGCAAAGAAAATATGTTAAATGTGAAAAAAAAAATCACAAACGCATGTTGGACATTTGGCATTACACCCCCCGAACAAGCCAAGAAACTTATGCATAGGTGGTATCACTGTACTCAGGAGATGTTGGTGAACACATATTGGGGTCTTCTTTGGCAGTAACACATAACAGGAGCTGAGAATTCATGTCTAAAGTACAATGTGTGTGAAAAATAACACACAAAAAATGACTGCCTAATAGTTTGACAAAGAATTAGTGCATGAAAAGTGTTAAAATACCAGCATTTGAAATACCCTAGGGTGTCTACTTTTCAAAAATATATGGTTTGATGGGGGTAAATTACATTGGCCGGCTTCAGAAATGTCCTACATAGGACATGGGTGCATGGGATGTGAAAATTCCAAGTTGAAAAACTGGAATGCGCCCCCTAAAAATAAGGCCTTTTAGCCCCCAGAGAACCCAACACACCTATACATGGGTGGTATCACTGTACTCAGGAGATGTTGTTGAATACATATTGAGGTTTTTTTTGGCAGTAACACATAACAGGGACTGAGAATATATGCCTAAAGTACAACGTGTGTGAAAAATAACACAAAAAAAATGACTACCCAAAAGTTTGACAAAGACTAGTGGTTGAAATAGTGCATGGAAAGTGTTAAAATACCAGCATTTGAAATACCCTAGGGTGTCTACTTTTCAAAAATATATAGTTTGATGGGGGTAATTTACATTGGCCGGCTTCAGAAATGTCCCAAATAGGACATGGGTGCATGATGACAGATGTGAAAATTCCAAGTTGAAAAACTGGAATGCGCCCCCTAAAATTAAGGCCTTTTAGCCCCCAGAGAACCCGACACACCTATACATGGGGGGTATCACTGTACTCAGGAGATGTTGTTGAATACATATTGAGGTTTTTTTTGGCAGTAACACATAACAGGGACTGAGAATATATGCCTAAAGTACAATGTGTGTGAAAAATAATGCAAAAAAATGACTACCTAAAAGTTTGACAAAGACTAGTGGTTGAATTAGTGCATGGAAAGTGTTAAAATACCAGCATTTGAAATACCCTAGGGTGTCTACTTTTCAAAAATATATGGTTTGATGGGGGTAATTTACATTTGCCGGCTTCAGAAATGTCCCAAATAGGACATGGGTGCATGATGACAGATGTGAAAATTCCAAGTTGAAAAACTGGAATGCGCCCCCTAAAATTAAGGCCTTTTAGTCCCCAGAGAACCCGACACACCTATACATGGGGGGTATCACTGTACTCAGGAGATGTTGTTGAATACATATTGAGGTTTTTTTTGGCAGTAACACATAACAGGGACTGAGAATATATGCCTAAAGTACAATGTGTGTGAAAAATAATGCAAAAAAATGACTACCTAAAAGTTTGACAAAGACTAGTGGTTGAATTAGTGCATGGAAAGTGTTAAAATACCAGCATTTGAAATACCCTAGGGTGTCTACTTTTCAAAAATATATGGTTTGATGGGGGTAATTTACATTGGCCGGCTTCAGAAATGTCCCAAATAGGACATGGGTGCATGATGACAGATGTGAAAATTCCAAGTTGAAAAACTGTAATGCGCCCCCTAAAATTAAGGCCTTTTAGCCCCCAGAGAACCCGACACACCTATACATGGGGGGTATCACTGTACTCAGGAGATGTTGTTGAATACATATTGAGGTTTTTTTTGGCAGTAACACATAACAGGGACTGAGAATATATGCCTAAAGTACAATGTGTGTGAAAAATAATGCAAAAAAATGACTACCTAAAAGTTTGACAAAGACTAGTGGTTGAATTAGTGCATGGAAAGTGTTAAAATACCAGCATTTGAAATACCCTAGGGTGTCTACTTTTCAAAAATATATGGTTTGATGGGGGTAATTTACATTGGCCGGCTTCAGAAATGTCCCAAATAGGACATGGGTGCATGATGACAGATGTGAAAATTCCAAGTTGAAAAACTGTAATGCGCCCCCTAAAATTAAGGCCTTTTAGCCCCCAGAGAACCCGACACACCTATACATGGGGGGTATCACTGTACTCAGGAGATGTTGTTGAATACATATTGAGGTTTTTTTTTGGCAGTAACACATAACAGGGACTGAGAATATATGCCTAAAGTACAATGTGTGTGAAAAATAATGCAAAAAAATGACTACCTAAAAGTTTGACAAAGACTAGTGGTTGAATTAGTGCATGGAAAGTGTTAAAATACCAGCATTTGAAATACCCTAGGGTGTCTACTTTTCAAAAATATATGGTTTGATGGGGGTAATTTACATTGGCCGGCTTCAGAAATGTCCCAAATAGGACATGGGTGAACGTTGACAGATGTGAAAATTCCAAGTTGAAAAACTGTAATGCGCCCCCTAAAATTAAGGCCTTTTAGCCCCCAGAGAACCCGACACACCTATACATGGGGGGTATCACTGTACTCAGGAGATGTTGTTGAATACATATTGAGGTTTTTTTTGGCAGTAACACATAACAGGGACTGAGAATATATGCCTAAAGTACAATGTGTGTGAAAAATAATGCAAAAAAATGACTACCTAAAAGTTTGACAAAGACTAGTGGTTGAATTAGTGCATGGAAAGTGTTAAAATACCAGCATTTGAAATACCCTAGGGTGTCTACTTTTCAAAAATATATGGTTTGATGGGGGTAATTTACATTGGCCGGCTTCAGAAATGTCCCAAATAGGACATGGGTGCATGATGACAGATGTGAAAATTCCAAGTTGAAAAACTGTAATGCGCCCCCTAAAATTAAGGCCTTTTAGCCCCCAGAGAACCCGACACACCTATACATGGGGGGTATCACTGTACTCAGGAGATGTTGTTGAATACATATTGAGGTTTTTTTTGGCAGTAACACATAACAGGGACTGAGAATATATGCCTAAAGTACAATGTGTGTGAAAAATAATGCAAAAAAATGACTACCTAAAAGTTTGACAAAGACTAGTGGTTGAATTAGTGCATGGAAAGTGTTAAAATACCAGCATTTGAAATACCCTAGGGTGTCTACTTTTCAAAAATAACAGAATTTATGCTTACCTGATAAATTACTTTCTCCAACGGTGTGTCCGGTCCACGGCGTCATCCTTACTTGTGGGATATTCTCCTCCCCAACAGGAAATGGCAAAGAGCCCAGCAAAGCTGGCCATATAGTCCCTCCTAGGCTCCGCCTACCCCAGTCATTCGACCGACGGACAGGAGGAAATATATATAGGAGAAACCATATGGTAACGTGGTGACTGTAGTTAGAGAAAATAATTCATCAGACCTGATTAAAAAACCAGGGCGGGCCGTGGACCGGACACACCGTTGGAGAAAGTAATTTATCAGGTAAGCATAAATTCTGTTTTCTCCAACATAGGTGTGTCCGGTCCACGGCGTCATCCTTACTTGTGGGAACCAATACCAAAGCTTTAGGACACGGATGAAGGGAGGGAGCAAATCAGGTCACCCAAACGGAAGGCACCACGGCTTGCAAAACCTTTCTCCCAAAAATAGCCTCCGAAGAAGCAAAAGTATATAATTTAAAAAAAATTTGGTCAACAGGAACCTCATTCTTGAAGGCCCATGTGGAAGCCACAGCCCTAGTGGAGTGAGCTGTGATACTTTCAGGAGGCTGCCGTCCGGCAGTCTCAAAAGCCAATCTGATGATGCTTTTAAACCAAAAGGAAAGAGAGGTAGAAGTTGCTTTTTTACCTCTCCTTTAACCAGAATAAACAACAAACAAAGAAGATGTTTGTCTAAAATCTTCAGTAGCCTCTAAATAGAATTTTAGAGCACGGACAACGTCCAAATTGTGTAACAAACGTTCCTTCTATGAAACTGGATTCGGACACAAAGAAGGTACAACTATCTCCTGGTTAATATTTTTGTTGGAAACAACCTTCGGAAGAAAACCAGGCTCAGTACGTAAAACCACCTTATCTGCATGGACCAGATAGGGCGGAGAACACTGCAGAGCAGATAACTCAGAAACTCTTCTAGCGGAAGAAATTGCAACCTAAAACAAAACTTTCCAAGATAATAACTTAATATCTACGGAATGTAAGGGTCCAAACGGAACCCCTTGAAGAACTGAAAGAACTAGATTAAGACTCCAGGGAAGAGTCAAAGGTCTGTAAACAGGCTTGATTCTAACCAGAGCCTGAACAAACGCTGAAACGTCTGGCACAGCTGCCAGCCTTTTGTGAAGTAAAACAGATAAAGCAGAGATCTGTACTTGCAGAAAATCCTTTCTCCAAACCTTCTTGTAGAAAGGAAAGAATCTTAGGAATTTTTATCTTGTTCCATGGGAATCCTTTAGATTCACACCAACAGATATATTTTTTCCATATATTATGGTAAATTTTTCTAGTTACAGGCTTTCTAGCCTGAATAAGAGTATCTATTACAGAATCTGAAAACCCACGCTTTGATAAAATCAAGCGTTCAAACTCCAAGCAGTCAGTTGGAGGAAAACCAGATTCGGATGTTCGAATGGACCCTGAATAAGAAGGTCCTGTCTCAAAGGTAGCTTCCATGGTGGAGCCGATGACACATTCACCAGGTCTGCATACCAAGTCCTGCGTGGCCACACAGGAACTATCAAGATCACCGAAGCCCTCTCCAGATTGATCCTGGCTACCAGCCTGGGAATGAGAGGAAACGGTGGGAATACATAAGCTAGGTTGAAGATCCAAGGTGCTACTATTGTATCCAATAGAGTCGCCTTGGGATCCCTGGATTTGGACCCGTAACAAGGGACCTTGAAGTTCTGACGAGAGGCCATCAGAACCATGTCTGGAATGCCCCATAATTGAGTTATTTGGGCAAAGATTTCCAGATGGAGTTCCCACTCCCCCGGATGCTCCTCCATCGCCAGGGAACTCCTTGTTTCCCCCTGATGGTTGATATATGTAACAGTCGTCATGATGTCTGATTGAAACCTTATGAATTTGGCCTTTGCTAGTCAAGGCCAAGCCTTGAGAGCATTGAATATCGCTCTCAGTTCCAGAATGTTTATCGGGAGAAGAGATTCTTCCCGAGACCATAGACCCTGAGCTTTCAGGGGTTCCCAGACCGCGCCCCAGCCCACCAGACTGGCGTCGGTCGTGACAATGACCTACTCTGGTCTGCGGAAGCTCATTCCCTGTGACAGGTTGTCCAGGGTCAGCCACCAACGGAGTGAATCTCTGGTTATTTGATCTACTTGTATCGTCGGAGACAAGTCTGTATAATCCCCATTCCACTGTCTGAGCATGCACAGGTGTAATGGTCTTAGATGAATTTGTGCAAAAGGAACTATGTCCCTTGCCGCAACCATCAAACCTATTACTTCCATGCACTGCGCTATGGAAGGAAGAAGAACAGAATGAAGTACCTGACAAGAGCTTAGAAGTTTTGATTTTCTGGCCTCTGTCAGAAAAACCTTCATTTCTAAGGAAACTATTATTGTTCCCAAGAAGGGAACTCTTGTTGACGGGGACAGAGAACTTTTTTCTATGTTCACTTTCCACCTGTGAGATCTGAGAAAAGCTAGGACAATGTCCGTATGAGCCCTTGCTTTTGACAGAGACGACACTTGAATCAGGATGTCGTCCAAGTAAGGTACTACTGCAATGCCCCTTGGTCTTAGCACCGCTAGAAGGGACCCTAGTACCTTTGTGAAAATCCTTGGAGCAGTGGCTAATCCGAATGGAAGTGCCACAAACTGGTAATGCTTGTCCAGAAAGGCGAACCTCAGGAACCGAAAATGTTCCTTGTGGATAGGAATACGTAGGTACGCATCCTTTAAGTCCACCGTGGTCATGAATTGACCTTCCTGGATGGTAGGAAGGATCGTTCGAATGGTTTCCATTTTGAACGATGAAACCCTTAGAAACTTGTTTAGAATCTTGAGATCTAAAATTGGTCTGAATGTTCCCTCTTTTTTGGGAATTATGAACAGGTTGGAGTAAAAACCCATCCCTTGTTCTCCTAATGGAACAGGATGAATCACTCCCATGCTTAACAGGTCTTCTACACAGTGTAAGAATGCCTGTTCGAAGATAATTGAGACCCGTGGAACCTTCCCCTTGGGGGTAGTTCCCTGAATTCCAGGAGATAACCTTGAGAAACTATTTCTAGCGCCCAAGGATCCTGAACATCTCTTGCCCAAGCCTGAGCAAAGAGAGAAAGTCTGCCCCCCACCAGATCCGGTCCCAGATCGGGGGCCAACACTTCATGCTGTTTTGGTAGCAGTGGCAGGTGACTTGGCCTGCTTACCCTTGTTCCAGCCTTGCATCGGCCTCCAGGCTGGCTTGGTTTGAGAAGTATTACCCTCTTGCTTAGAGGGTGTAGAATTTGAGGCTGGTCCGTTTCTGCGAAAGGGACGAAAATTTGGTTTATTTTTAGCCTTAAAAGACCTATCCAGAGGAAGGGCGTGGCCCTTTCCCCCAGTGATGTCTGAAATAATCTCTTTCAAGTCAGGGCCAAACAGTGTTTTACCCTTGAAAGGGATGTTAAGCAAAAGCGCTCTGCGCGCCACGATAGCAACCCCTGAATTATTCGCCGCTAATCTAGCTAATTGCAAAGCGGCATCTAAAATAAAAGAGTTAGCCAATTTAAAAGCTTGAACTGTGTCCAAAACCTCCTCGTACGAAGATTCTTTATTGAGCGACTTTTCTAGTTCTTCGAACCAGAAACACGCAGCTGTAGTGACAGGAACAATGCATGAAATTGGTTGTAGAAGGTAACCTTGCTGAACAAACATCTTTTTAAGCAAACCCTCTAACCTTAAATCCATAGGATCTTGAAAGCACAACTATCTTCTATAGGAATAGAAGTGCGTTTGTTTAGAGTAGAAACCGCCCCCTCGACCTTGGGGACTGTATGCCATAAGTCCTTTCTGGGGTCGACTATAGGAAATAATTTCTTAAATATAGGGGGAGGACAAAAGGTATGCCGGGCCTTTCCCACTCCTTATTTACTATGTCCGCCACCCGCTTGGGTATAGGAAAAACATCGGGGGGCACCGGAACCTCTAGGAACTTGTCCATCTTACCTAATTTCTCTGGAATGACCAAATTGTCACAATCATCCAGAGTAGATAATACCTCCTTAAGTAGTGCGTGGAGATGTTCTAATTTAAATTTAAAAGTTACAATATCAGGTTCTGCTTGTTGAGAAATTTTTCCTGAATCTGAAATTTCTCCCTCAGACAAAACCTCCCTCCTGGCCCCTTCAGATTGGTGTGAGGGTATGTCAGAACAGATATCATCAGCGTCCTCTTGCTCTTCAGTGTTTAAAACAGAGCAATCGCGCTTTCTCTGATAAGTAGGCATTTTGGATAAAATGTTTGCTATAGAGTTATCCATTACAGCCGTTAATTGTTGCATGGTAATAAGTATTGGCGCACTAGATGTACTAGGGGCCTCTTGTGTGGGCAAAACTGGTGTAGACACAGAAGGGGATGATGCAGTACCATGCTTACTCCCCTCATTAGAGGAATCATCTTGGGCAATATCATATCTATGGCATTATTATCCCTACTTTGTTTGGACATTATGACACAAATATATCACATATATTTAAAAGGGGAGACACATTGGCTTTCATACATATAGAACATCGTTATCTGATGGTTCAGACATGTTAAACAGGCTTAAACTTGTCAACAAAGCACAAAAAACGTTTTACAATAAAACCGTTACTGTCCCTTTAAATTTTAAACTGAACACACTTTATTACTGAATATGTGAAAAAGTATGAAGGAATTGTTCAAAATTCACCAAAATTTCACCACAGTAACTTAAAGCCTTAAAAGTATTGCACACCAAATTTGAAAGCTTTAACCCTTAAAATAACGGAACCGGAGCCGTTTTTACATTTAACCCCTATACAGTCCCAGGAATCTGCTTTGCTGAGACCCAACCAAGCCCAGAGGGGAATACGATACCAAATGACGCCTTCTGTAAGCTTTTTCAGTGTATCTTAGCTCCTCACACATGCATCTGCATGCCATGCTTTCCAAAAACAACTGCGCATTAGTGGCGCGAAAATGAGGCTCTGCCTATGACTAGAAAAGGCCCCCAGTGAAAAAGGTGTCCAATACAGTGCCTGCCGTTTTTATTAAAACAATCCCCAAGATTTAACAACTATTAAAAGTAATAATCTGCCAAATATACTTAGTAAAGTAATCGTTTTAGCCCAGAAAAATGTCTACCAGTTTTTTAAGCCCTAATGAAGCCCTTTATTCTTTTACTTAAACTAAGAAAATGGCTTACCGGTTCCCATAGGGAAAATGACAGCTTCCAGCATTACCGAGTCTTGTTAGAAATGTGTCATACCTCAAGCAGCAAAGTCTGCCCACTGTTTCCCCCAACTGAAGTTACTTCATCTCAACAGTCCTGTGTGGAAACAGCCATCGATTTTAGTAACGGTTGCTAAAATCATCTTCCTCTTACAAACAGAAATCTTCATCTCTTTTCTGTTCCAGAGTAAATAGTACATACCAGCACTATTTTAAAATAACAAACTCTTGATTGAAGAACAAAAACTACATTTAAACACCAAAAAACTCTAAGCCATCTCCGTGGAGATGTTGCCTGTGCAACGGCAAAGAGAATGACTGGGGTAGGCGGAGCCTAGGAGGGACTATATGGCCAGCTTTGCTGGGCTCTTTGCCATTTCCTGTTGGGGAGGAGAATATCCCACAAGTAAGGATGACGCCGTGGACCGGACACACCTATGTTGGAGAAATATGGTTTGATGGGGGTAATTTGCATTGTCCGGCTTCAGAAATGTCCCAAATAGGACATGGGTGCATGATGACAGATGTGAAAATTCCAAGTTGAAAAACTGGAATGCCCCCCCTAAAATTAAGGCCTTTTAGCCCCCAGAGAACCCGACACACCTATACATGGGGGGTATCACTGTACTCAGGAGATGTTGTTGAATACATATTGAGGTTTTTTTTGGCAGTAACACATAACAGGGACTGAGAATATATGCCTAAAGTACAATGTGTGTGAAAAATAATGCAAAAAAATGACTACCTAAAAGTTTGACAAAGACTAGTGGTTGAATTAGTGCATGGAAAGTGTTAAAATACCAGCATTTGAAATACCCTAGGGTGTCTACTTTTCAAAAATATATGGTTTGATGGGGGTAATTTACATTGGCCGGCTTCAGAAATGTCCCAAATAGGACATGGGTGCATGATGACAGATATGAAAATTCCAAGTTGAAAAACTGGAATGCGCCCCCTAAAATTAAGGCCTTTTAGCCCCCAGAGAACCCGACACACCTATACATGGGGGGTATCACTGTACTCAGAAGTTGTTGTTGAACACATATTGAGGTGTTTTTGGTCAGTAACATATAACAGGAACTGAGAATCCATGCCTAAAGTACAATGCGTGTGAAAAATAACACACCAAAATGACTACCCAAAAGTTTGACAAAGACTGGTGGTTGAATTAGTGCATGCAAAGTGTTAAAATACCAGCATTTGAAATACCCTAGGGTGTCTACTTTTTAAAAATATATGGTTTGATGGGGGTAATTTGCATTGTCCGGCTTCAGAAATGTCCCAAATAGGACATGGGTGCATGACGACAGATGTGAAAATTCCAAATTAAAAAACTGGAATGCGCCCCCTAAAAATAAGGCCTTTTAGCCCCCAGAGAACCCAACAGACCTATACATGGGATGGTATCACTGTACTCAGGAGATGCTGCTGAAGACATATTGGGGTGTTATTTTGGCAGTAACCCTTAACGTTCTCAGTAAATGTATTCTTGAATTGCTATTTTGTCAAAAAATCACCATTTTTTTTTTTTTTTTTCAAACTTTGGCATAGATTGGTGGTAAAATAGTTGCATGGAAAGAGTCAAAATACTCCATGTTTAATACCTTAGGTTGTAGTTCTTTTAAAAAATATATATATGTGAAGGGTTAATCAGGGATTCCTGACAGATATCAGTGTTCCAATGTAACTATCGCTAATTTTTTTAAAAAATTTTTGGAAATAGCAAAGTGCTACTTGTACTTATTGCCCTATAACTTGCAAAAAAAGCAAAGAACATGTAAACATTGAGTATTTCTAAACTCAGGACAAAATTTAGAAACTATTTAGCATGGGAGTTTTTTGGTAGTTGTTGAAGTGTAGGAGATTTTGAGGGTCAAAGTTAAAAAAGTGTGGTTTTTTTTCAATTTTTTCCTCATATTTTATAAATTTTTTTATAGTAAATTATAAGATATGATGAAAATAATGGTATCTTTAGAAAGTCCATTTAATGGCGAGAAAAACGGTATATAATATGTGTGGGTACAGTAAATGAGTAAGAGGAAAATTACAGCTAAAAGTGCTGCAGTCATTAAGGGGTTAAGAAGCACAAAAAGCTGTCACAGTTGAAATAACAATGAACCAAAATAGTTATAGCAACCAATTTTTCACAGTAAATGTATTAAGTTAGCAAAGGATTGCACCCACCAGCAAATGGATGATTAACCCTTAATACCCAAAAACGGATAACAATTTAATAAATAACGTTTTTTAACACAGTCAAAACACACTGTCTGCTGTGACTGATTACCTCCCTCAAAATGAATTTTGAAGACCCCTGAGCTCTCCAGAGACGATCTGGATCATGGAGGATGAAGTAGACAGATTGTGAGCTGAATTTTTACTGCCGCAAAAAAAGCGCTAAAATAGGCCCCTCCCACTCATATTACAACAGTGGGGAAGCTCAGATAACTGTTTCTATGCAGAAAACAAAGATGGCCATGTGGTAAAAATCATGCCCCAATAAGTTTTATCACCAAGTACCTCACAAAAAACGATTAACATGCCATTAAACGTTTTGAACATACATTTTAAAAGTTATGAAGTATTATTAATAAGCCTGCTACCAGTCGCTTTTACTGCAGTTAAGGCTCATACATTATTTCAGTATTAACAGTATTTTCAGAGTCAATTCCATTCCTTAGAAAAATACATTCAGTGTACACACACTCATCAGCCTAATACCAGTCGCTATCACTGCATTTAAGGCTGAACTTACGTTACATTGGTATCAGCAGTATTTTCTCAGTCAATTCCATTCCTCAGAAAAATAATTTTACTGCACATACTTCGTTTGCAGGGGGGCCCTGCATGCTATTCCCCTTTTCTGAAGTTACCTCACTCCTCAGATGAGAACAGCCAGTGGATCTTAGTTACGTCTGCTAAGATCATAGAAAACGCAGGCAGATTCTTCTTCTAATGCTGCCTGAGAACAAACAGCACACTCCGGTGCCATTTAAAATAACAAACTTTTGATTGAAGAAATAAACTAAGTTAAAAAACACCACAGACCTCTCACAGCGACCTATCTTTAGTTAGGCTGCAAGAGAATGACTGAATATGACATGTTGAGGGGAGGAGCTATATAGCAGCTCTGCTTGGGTGATCCTCTTGCAGCTTCCTGTTAGGAAGAGATATATTCCATAAGTAATGGATGACCCGTGGACTGACTACACTTAACAAGAGAAAAGGTAATTTGTAAAGCCCAGAGAGCTGAACTTGTATCCAAGTAAAATCCAGAGTAAATCCCAGAGTATTATTGTGAAGTTAAAGAATAAAACAGATATTAACCCCATTACAATTCACTCTAATTGAACAGCTGTTGGAATTATATTAACTATTCTAAAACATTTTACCCCAAAGCTTCTATCTCAATGTATGTGATTGCAAAAGTGTATGTCTTTGTGCTTTATTGTGCATATGGATGTTTATCGGTGCCTGTGTGTGTGCTTGTACATGTGGATGTCTATAAGTGCCTGTGTATATCTGTGCATTTGGATGTCATTGAGCTCATGCATGCATATCAGTGGGTGGCTGTGTATATACATGTAGATGTCTATGGGTGTCTGTGTCCTTGTGTGCACATAGATGTCTATGTTTGTGTGTTTATGTGCAGTTAGATGTCTATGGGTGCCTATGTGTGTGCATTGTTTTGTCCTGTAGGTGTCTATTTGAGTGCTATATTTATATTAGACATGAAAGGTTACACTTTATATAAACACGTAGTAAAACAAGTCAGAATACAAAGAAACTGGCATGGCTGAGCAATTTGAAAACAAGGGCATTTGACATACCTCAGAACATCTGAATATGAGAAACGGGGGTTGCTGGATAATTGGGAGCTCTGCTTTCACCTACCTTAGAGCCATAATCACTGACACTACAATTTAAAACTGAATATGCAAGATCATGTCTTTTTTAAAAAAAAACACAACACACCATATATTCTCGTCTTTGTTTACTTGACTCTGCTGATCTTTGCTCCTCTGGCTGTGTCCTTGTGCCTACATTTATCCTAGGAAACCTGCCTCACATTAGGTAATCTCTGGTAGTGGTTTGGGTATTCATTTCCCCACTACATTTTACAGTATATGGACTTCAGATTTTAGTTATAAGCCCCTAAGAATTCCCGGTCACTCTAGAAAGCTTTTAAATAAGCATACAAAACATTAATGTGCATACAAATACAGGACTTCTGCAGTCTTCAATATATAAATTAGCAGCTGCATTTTCTGTTGTCAAGCGTTATTTCTAGAGGTGACCAAGTTAGATCAAAAAGGGAGGTAATAGTTTCCTTGTGTGATTGACACATTTTTCATGCACCAGCATTCAGCTTCATACCTTATCAATATTGCTACTCTAGACAGGCAGTGAGGATTCTAGTTGACTTAGGACGTTGTGGATATTTTTTGTGATATGTGTGATTGAACAGTAATTCACAGGTAGTAGTCTGACAGTCAGCACTTATGGACTATAAGGGCATGATATTAAAAAACCTCGTCACTCAGGTGAGATATTCTAAGAAGTCTCGTCAGAACGGGGAGGCCCTTAAAAATTTTTTAGAAACTTTTATCTTGAGAAATGTTTATGTTGTTATGTAGTGTTCTTATATGAAACAGAGGCTCCTACATTACAATACAATGTCTAAAAAAGAATCCCAAAGATTTTGCGTGATTTCTCCTTTTGAGCCTATGCATTCTTTGGATATTAAACTACTTTCTTGGAAAGTGTTATTTCTTTTGGCTATCTCTTCTGCTAGAATAGTTTCTGAATTGTCTGCTCTCTCTTGTGAGTCTCATTATCTGATTTTTCATCCAGATAAAGCAGTTTTTTACCTAAAATTGTGAATTCTAACAACATCAATAGGGAAATTATTGTTCCTTCCTTGTGTCCTAATCATAAGAATACTCTTGAAAGGTCTTTACATTCTTTGGATGTGGTAAGAGCTTTGAAATATTATGTTGAGGCTACTAAAGATTTCAGGAAGACTTCTAGTCTATTTGTTATTTTTTCTGGTTTCAGAAAAGGTCCGAAAGCCTCTCTGCCATCTCTTTGGCATCTTGGTTGAAGCTTTTGATTCACAAAGCTTATTTGGAGGCAGGGCAGTCTCCGCCTCAGCGAATTACATGCTCATTCTACTAGATCAGTCGCCCATCATCATGGGCTTTCAAGAATTAAGCTTCAGTTGATCAAATTTGCAAAGCAGCTACTTGGTCTTCTCTGCATACATTTACAAAATTTTACCATTTTGATGCGTTTGCTTCTTCGGAAGCAGCCTTTGGTAGAAAGGTTCTTCAGGCAGCTGTCTCAGGTAGATAACTAGTGCCTATGATTTTAGTTTTTAATTTTTTTTTAAGAAAACTTAATTATTTTTTGGATTTACTTTCTCAGCAGAAATAGCGGTTTTTTATTTTTATCCCTCCCACTCTTGGACTCGTGGACTTCCCACATCTTGGGTATTATATCCCCATATGTCACTACCATCATGGACTCTTGCCACCTATAGGAAAGAAAACATAATTTATGTAAGAACCTACCTTATAAATTCACTTTTTCATGGTGGCAAGAGTCCATGAGACCCACCCAATTGTTTTGGGGTTATGATTTTTTTTATATAAAGCACTTTATTTATCCTGTTCCTCTTTTTTATGCTTTTACTCCTTTTACACCTCACTAACTTGGCTATAAGTTAAACTGAGGTATGAATGAGGTGGGAGGTGTATTTATAGGCATTTGAGGTTTGGGAAACTTCCCCCCTCCTGGTAGGAATTTATATCCCATACAGTCACTAGCTCATAGACTCTTGCCACCATGAAAGAAATTCATTTATCAGGTAAGTTCTTACATAAATTATGTTTTTCTGACAGTGGCTGAACATGGCACAGTTGTCCCAAATGCTGGAGGAATCAGAGGATATGGAGCTCAAGCCTATGGAAGTTGTATCTGAGTGGTCCGTACTGCTCCCTCCACTGGGATCTTTCCCTGAAGGCTCAGTGTGCTTTCTATTGATACTGCAAAAGAAATCATACTCCACATCAACGTTTTTGCTTGAAACGTACTCTTTGGGTCTACATAAGCTTGCCAAGGAGAGAGATTTGCTGTTAAGTGCAGGATTTATATGGAACATAGGCACTGGGCTTATAATCAAGAAACCAGTGAGAAGAGACTATGAGGATTGCTATTGATCGCCAGAGTTCTGCTTCAACTGCAGGGGAAGAGTCTGTGATAGTGTGATTGTGAGTTCCGGGCAGGATGATGTCTACAAACAGAGACTTTTCATCCAATGCTATCAATCAGGAGCCTCTTGTTTGGTAATTCTATTTTCAGATAGTTCAGCTTACCTGCATTGGCCTTTCCGCTCACGCTTGTGAATATGTATTTTGTGCTATATAGACTAGGGATGGGCGAATGTTTCCTAAAAATTCGAAATTTAAAATGAATTTTGATACATTCGTTCGTTCTAAATCGAATTTCGAATGTTTATATAACATTCTATTTTCGAATTTTCGTTTTTCCTAATTTTTCAGATAAAATTAAAAAATATTTTGTTCGAATAATAGAATGTTTAGCTATGTATTCATTCAATTTCGAAATGTAATATTCAAATTTGAATGTGACATTCAAAGTCGAATGTAACATTCAATTCAAAATAGTATTTCTAGTCTACAACCGTGTTTAATAAATGTAATATTCGAATTTGAATACTACATTCGAATTCTAATGCCACATTCAAATTTGAAATAGTATTTCTAGTCTAATACTGTTTTTTGAATGTACTATTCAAATTCGGGGCAAAGCCCAGGCAAGAGCTGTGTCAGAGAGTAACGAGATGAGAAATCCCACCTTAGCTCTGTCAGAGGGAAACGCCTGAGGTAACATCTCAAAGTAAATGCCCACCTGGTTCAAAAACCCTCTGCACTGAATAGGATCGCCTCCATATCGCTGAGGTAGAGGTGCAGAACCGGACATGCTTCTGGTAGGCATAGGTGCAGCAGCGGAAACAGGAGCAGCCATAACTTGCAGGACACTTTGGTCCAAATGTGCAGTGCGAGTCAGCAGAGTTTGCAGGGCTAGTGCAAATTGATCCAAGCGGTGATCCTTGTACATCCATCCTGGAAATGATGGCAGGTAAAGGTGATTATTAGCACCATCAGGATTCATGGCCTTTGCGTAATGTCAGGGTGCCAGGAATCAGACTGAGACGAGAAGTGCAAAAATAATCACACCTTTATTATTAGCAAAAAATAATAAAAAGTCCACAAGTCAAATAACAAGCCAGGAATAAAAAACCAGAGCTGGTAGTCAGACGAGCCGAGTCAGGAGCCAAAGCGAATAGTCAGACGAGCCGGAATCAGGAACAAGGAAAACAGCAGTGTCAGGAACAAGCCAGGGATCAGGAACCAGGAGGGACGTCAGGCAGCCAGGTATACAAAGGAACTCTCACAAACAGGTCTGAGACAACGCAAAGGCAAAGCATACTGAACAGAGGGCCTTTAAATAATAAGTGTTGACATCACAATTCTGAGACTGCATCCTGTCTCACATGATGATGCACACCAGTCTGGCCATAAAAAGAAGTGCAGGAATTGAGCAGCATCCCCCACAATGCACTATAGTCAGGAAGATAGGTGAGTAAAATGGCTGCCAGCAGCACATGGTAAACAAAACAGGGAAAAACCCTGACAGCTGCAAATTTCGTATGATAAGATTTGAATAAAATTTGGAACTGTATTTCTTTTTAACAAAGGTGAAAGGCTAGGGGTGGAATAATCTTTCCAATGTTTAACTATTAAATGCCTTGCTGTTAAGATAATAGTATTGAGAACTTTCGTCAATGAAGGAGATCTATGCTCATAGCTTGATAAAAAGAAGATCTCTTCTGCTGTAATCAACCTTGTGTCCTTATAATATCTGCAATACCAATACCATATTTTCTGCCAAAACTGCCAAATTTTAGGACATGAGTACAAACATGTGGATTATATCTGCATTACGAAATGCACAAAGTGGGGCACGCATAATATTGCAAAGGAAAAAATCTAGACATTTTATTTGGAGATAAATAATAATAATTATTTCATTTTATATGCAATTCTTTCCAAGGATATGGAAATCTACAATTTATCTAATGCCACAAAACTATGTATTTATCCTATCCTCATCTATGGAGGGAACCCCCCCCCCCCCCCCCAATGTTACATAATTTATTTATGCATAATACCCCTGCTTAGCCAACAAAATATCATATATAAGCGATTTTGACGCATTGCTGAAGCAAATCTTTGAATGACCGTCTTAATATCGGACCAACCAGCCAAAGCTTCTGAATCCCACTTCTGTGTAAAAACAAAGTGCCGCAACTGGTAAGTAAGCATAGATATTTGGACCTGGGAAGATTAAACTTTTGAACTAATAACTCTGAGGACATGATCTGTTGTTCTGCAAAAATTTGATAGACAAAGACCAACCCTTGATCTCTCCATTGTCCTAAATACCTCTTGATGAATTCCTGGTATAAATTCTGAGTTACCCACTATCGGAAAAAAAGCAGAGAATGCTGGTAGCACCTCCAACAAACCACAAAGTTTATGCCATGCTACAACAACATTTTTTATAGATATCCAGCCCCGACACATTGGAAGGAAGATTTTTTACTGGGCAATGCAAAATAGCTTTCAAAGCGAAAGGTAAAATCCGGAAAGATTCTAAATCCGAAGATGCAAACTGATTCATCTCCATAATCCAGTCAAAGGCAATTTTAGGCCAATGCGGCCCAATTATATAGTCTCAAATCTGTGAACGCTAAACCAGCTAGTGATTTCTTTTGCATTAGCCTATTTAAAGAAATGCACGGCTTCTTATTACCCCAGATAAATTTAAACTGCCAATAATATAAATCACGAATATCTCTATTGGTTAAAAACAGCGATAAATTTTGCAATAAGTAAAGTATCCTAGGGAAAATAATTGTCTTTATCAAATTGACCTCGCGCCGAAATAGAGATTAAAAAGGAAGACCACATTTCTAAATCTATTTTAACTTTCTGTAAAAGCGGAAAGAAATTCAACTTATACCACTTTTTCAGATCTCTATGGAGAACTATACCTAAATATCGAAATAAATCAACTACTTTAAATGTTATAACGCGTTTCTAACTTGGGATGCTAGCTGAGATTCAGTAGCTGCACATTTCCTCCTCCAGTTACACAAAATACAAATTTAATTTCGGATTATTAACAACCTGTCTAGTAGCATTTTCTTCAACAATGATCTTTGCGGGATATATTAAACCAAGTTTCCAACACTTTATTATACAATTTCGTACAGTAGGGGGGCCATTTCTTTCCTTGTAGAGGTTTTCATTGGAAAATCTTGAAATAAAAATAATTTATTTTTTATCTAATATAAATGATTCAGTTATTTTATATAATTTTAAAAGTTCCAGTTTATCTTGATATCTAAGTAATTTGAAATTACATATTCTACTCCTACCATGCAGAGTAAGATTAGGTTTTCTAGGCCCAATCCTATATGCCCTTTCTACTGCTAGTGGAGCTGTTGAGCAGGAAAACCTAAGGCTTGTGGGAATAAGATAGAAGTGAGTTTTCATCAAGTCCTCATACTCTGGGGTTTCCTGGAGACCTATAATTCTAATATTATGACGCCAGGAGTGAGCCTCTAGGCGCATTTGCAAATTGGAGATTTTAACATCCTTTCTTTGAACTATACTTTCTTGTGCATTAACCAGATCTTCAAGATCGGAAATTCTGTTTTCTGCCTCAGTGATTTTTGTCGCAAATTGCTTTACCTCATTCGATAAAGAAACAATATCCGTAGATATATTATTAAGTTCTTTTTTAATCATCTCAAACTGTGGTGTAAACTTATCAGCCAATTTGTGACAATAATGACTGTGTATCAAATGTGAGTGTAACAGGCTCTGGAGAGGGCTCTAGCGTGATATCTGTAATCTTATTCCTCCTGTCCTTTACTTTGGTGGCATTATGGGTGAATTTTGTTTCACCTAAGTGATAAATCTTTCCATTAACCTTGTGCAAGCAAAAAACAACCAAAACACTTCTGTGAACAATGTAAACCAAAAAAACAAGCAAAGCAAAAACTAACGTGCCTAAAACATATTGCAAGGCATATCTTACATCACGATGATATGCATACTGGTGTAGAAATGTAAAAGTGTATTATTATTTTTGTAAGTGTAAGAAGAGCCTATATTCTATAAACAAAAAAAACAAAAAAAAGAAAACAAAGATATATAAAATTTATTTTTCTAGATGGCCAACTGCAATCAAAGACAAAATACAATAAAACTTATACCCACGTGATATTACTTCTAAGCAGCCAAAGCATCTAACCAAATCTAGTAGTCATTCAATTGATTCTTATACAGAGACAGCAAAACCTAAAACGTATAGCCTAAATCTATACCCTCAGCCTGAACATTCACAGCGGCCAGACTTTTGCAAAAAGTCTATATCCTTTGTTCTTCTTTTCCTTTTCTTTTCCCTTCTTTCCTTTGTTTACTTTCCTTTTTACAACCATTACTATGTAGGCTAAAAGTCCCAACCTCCCTTTTTTCAGGGTAGAGATGTACCACCAAAAATAAAGCAGCTTTAATGGTGCGGCTCTCGGATTCAATCAAGCCAATAACTTTTGTGGGGCTGTCAAAGAAAGGGAAAGGTGAAAAAAAAAAAGAAAGACCTTGGACTGCTGTAACTTCACTTCACTTTTTATCTCCAAAAACCCACAAGGAATCACTTCAGACAGTCTGTAACGTTAGTAGCTCAGCATCTAGGCTATAGGATATCCGCTGTCTTCTAGGCTATAGGATATCCGCCGCCTTTTATAAGAGCAGGAAACATCCCCACAAGCATATCAAATAGGGAGTAATAATCATAAGATACTTGCAAAACTTTTAACAGCCGGAATACCTGGATCCTAGGTATACAACTGCAACTTTTTAGGCGTTCAGTAGGGCCGCAGGCACCTTCCCGTCTCGGAGCAAGCCTGTGTTCCTGGGCTCACAAAGCGGCCATTCAGAAGGATTCCTCCACCAACCGGGCCACCACCGCGAGGAAGAGGCGCCACCCACGGATCCCTCCATGCACAGACAGCCCCAACCTACTAGCAGCTACACCAACCAGAAGACGAGGGGGGTTCCCAGCGCTTCTCCAAGTTCTCGGTTTTGACAGCGGCACTCTTCTCCCAGGTACAGCTCCTTACTGATGTCCTCCAGCTGCAGAATTGGATATTTACCACCGGGCAAAAAAACTGCCTTGCGAGACTCCTGATGCTACGACAAAAACTATGCCTTCTACCCAGACAGCCCTTAGACTACACAGGGCACAACGGGTGCTAGCAGGGTGCGGATTTTGGTGGCTCTCGCTCTCTCGAGCCTGTTTGGAGCTGTGCAGCATGTCTGTCAGCTCCACCCCCAACAGAAGTGATATCATCGGGAGATCGTCCCTTTTTATAATCATACTGCGATCTATGATATATGAACATTAATTTTTAGACCTGTTTTTAGAGAAATATTAAATACAGAAGATTTTTTGAAGCTTATCATCTCATATTATGTACTTTTTATTCAATAGTTTACTCATGTGTTAGCTGTATAGCACCCTCTTTAAATTACACATTTTTACAATACAAGATGCATACCTCAGTAACTGTTTCATGGTAACTGAATGCCCAAAAATCAGACCTTAAAGGGCCATAATACCCAAATGTTTAAACACTTGAAAGTGATGCAGCATAGCTGTAAAAAGCTGATTAGAAAATATCACTTGAACATCTCTATGTAAAAAAGAAAGATATTTTAACCTCAAAAGTTCCTCAGTAGCCACCTCCAATTGTAAAGGATTTCTAAGCAGCATTTTAGTATGTCGTCCTGGGACATCTGAAGGGACTAGCATCGTGCACTCTCATATTATTTCACCAATCAGGTAAAGGAAGCTTACTATGAAATCTCTGAGAGTTAAGGTCAAATCTCATGAGATCACAGTAAGAGTTCATGACCTCAGCACTGCTGATGCGGATTGGCTGCTGTTCATTTCTTCATTTTTTTAAAAATTTTTTACCTGCAGCTGGGAGCAGCTGAGTATAACTTTTTACACAGAACTTACTCTGCTGAGCTGAGGGAATTGTGAGGTAAAAATATCTTCCTTTTTTACATAGAGATGCTCAGGTGATATTTTCCTGTCAGCTTTTTACAGTTATACTGCATCAGTTTCAAGTGATTTAGCATATGAGTATTATGTCCCTTTAATGCATACCTCAGCAACCCCTTTATGCCAGCTACATTCCTAAACATCAGACCTCCCATCAAATGTATGCCCCAGCTATAAATGTATGCCAGCTAGATGCCTAAACATCAGATCTTATACAATACGCATACCCCAGCAGTTCATTATGCCTGCTACATGAAAAAAATATTAGACCGTATACCATATGCCACAGCCCAGCAGTACATGTATGCCTGCTACATGAATAAACATTAGATCTTATATGAGATGCATGTCACAGCAGTCCCTTTAACCCAGCTACATGCCTAATCATCATATCTCATGTCAGATACATGCCCCAGCAGGTCCCTTTATGCCATCTACATGTCTAAACATCATAGCTCATGCAGATAAATGCCCCAGCAATTCCTTATGACCGCTACGTGCCCAAAAGATCAGACATTTTTAAACAGGCGCGTGCTTTTAACGCTTTTATGCAAGCTATAAACCTACTTCAGACCAGATGCTTGCTTCCTGCATTCCCTTTATGCCTGCAACATGCTTTAATGTCAAACAAGATGCTTATACCAGATACCTTGTCCTTACAATGCCTTTATGTCAGATACATACACAACTATGCGCTTTTTTCATACCCATCTGACTTCATGTGTGAAACTGCCTGAAAGGAGAGGTAGGAGTTCTTAGGCTGGCTACCTTAGTACACGATAAGAAACAATGGAAAACTATTCAAGGTTACTCTCTCCTCTATGTAGCTTACTGGAGTTGAATAATATGTAGTTGGTGGCTGGATTCTGCCCCCCCCCCCCCTCCAGCCCAGAACAACCAATTATTTTTGCCTTTTGCTTAATTTCCCCCTAAAACATCTACTATGTCTATTATCAGTATTTTATTTTTTTTTGCAAAGAATAAAAATATGACAGATTATTGCAATATGCCAACCAACTATACGTTATGTAAGTGCTGAACTATAGTGCAGTTAGCTGTCATCTAGATCAATACCTATGCTACCGTCCTTAATTCCCTCTTCTCCTGGGGTTATGCTAAACCTTCACACTAATCAGTTAAAGTGATTGTAAATTCAGCCAAACTGCTCCACATATTTGTAATGGTCTTATCCTAACTAACATATCAATATGCTTTTTTATTACACTGAATAATTTCACTTTTAATCCTGCTACATTACCAGTTTTAATTCAGCTTCTCTCTAACATTTTCAAAGCTCCTTCTTTGAGTGGCATCTGTTCTAGCCAATCAGAGTCTCACCATGCGCCCCATGTTAAATTCTATCTGAACGCTCCCGTGCTCAGAACGCTGTAATCTTACTAAAATGTGTATGCGCAACTACTTACGCTACTTGCGCAACAGAATAAGGGAATCCACAGCTCCGCTTACAGTAAACAGTGCATCTGTTATCGCGAATGCACATTTTAGTAAGATTACAGCGTTCTGAGCACGGGAGCGTGCAGATAGAGTTTAACATGGGGGCGCATGGTGAGGCTCTGATTGGCTAGAACAGATGCCACTCAAAGAAGGAGCTTTGAAAATGTTAGAGAGAGGCTGAATTAAAACCGGTAACGTAGCAGGATTAAAAGTGAAATTATTCAGTGTGCTGATGTATTTATTAATAAAAAAGCATATCGATATGCTAGTTAGGATAAGACCATTACAAATATGTGGAGCAGTTTGGCTGAATTTACCATCACTTTAAGTAAATTGATTGGTATTTATGTACAGGAGCATTACAAAAACAAAAAAGCTCCAAGAAGCAAAAACATAAACACGTCCTGTAAGTCAGGAAGTGCTGCCTGTTGCCATGGCACCAGCCCTCCTGTTATCAAGCTAGGCTGAGGCCCAAGAAGACAGTTCCCAGGCTCTGGCATTGTGCAATGTGTCTGTCACTGGGTCACAGGACAGCAAAGACACACAATGCAAGGACACAACAGACAGGGTTTGTGTCCGATAACAAGAACACAAAGATGGCTTATGTCCAGAAATGCTGTTATCAGATGTAACGTGTCCACAACGCTTGCAGAGGTCATGTTTACATGCAGAGTACTAGAAAAGCAAGACAGCAGTCATGATGATACACTAAAAGCTATCAGCAGTTTTTTCCAGCTTTATCAGTTGCTATATTACTCTTAAGCAATTCACTAAAGCACGCTTATCTTTCAGTCTTTAGTGAATCTGCTGCATAGAATAACTAATGAATCTGGATAAGCTGGGAAAAACTGGAGAGAATTTGCAGCACAAAAGAATAAGTTAACTTGTAGCCGTATCAAAAAGAAGTGGGGAGCAAAAAATAAGTAACAAGCATGATGAAGAGAGAGAAGTCGGGAAACAGATTAGGATGTTAAAGATCTCTCCAATAAAACAAACCCACCCAATATACATATGTTATGCTTCAGAGCCGATTCACTAAAGTTTGAGGAAGCTCTCCAATTATTGGTGAATTAGCTTTATCAAATAACATTGGATTTTCTCTCACTGAAAAAGAGAAAAGGGAGAAGTTGATCAAACAAAATGTATTGAAGAAGCTCTTTCCCATTTTATTTGTTGTAGGACAGACAGATGCAGAATAAGCAGCCAGAGAATACAGTTAGATTCCTTGATAAAATTAAATGCATTAAAGTTATTTTTTTTTTTTGCTTTTACGTTCAATGAAATATCCCTCTCTCACAATAGAGTTGTAGGAATTAGTTTACACAAGCATGCATTTCTTGATAATTTAATTTAACCTTTTGATATGCATGAGAAAAATGGTCCGTGTATAATGTCTATTTAAAGGGATATTTATGGAAATTATAAACTCCTGTAATCCATAGGAGATTGTTATTATTAATAATAATTATTATTGCTTATCTCTCACTGTGTGTTTAAGCCCTGCAAAGGGGTTAAATACAGTTAAACTTACCCTATGCTGTGCCTAAGCAGCACACAGCCAGTGATTGTCAGATATGGCATATACTGCTCCTGACTGGGTCACAGACATTGGTGCAGCAATGTATTGAATCTAGAAGCACAACTTTAACTATGTATTTAACACCTTTGCAGAAGTTACACACAGTGAGACAAAATAAGAATTAATTTAAATATACAGGGCTAGTTTACGAGTGGAGCGATACCGTTTGTGCACAAGCAATATCGGGTTTTCGCGGCTGTTTGCACGCAAGTTTATTTCCGATTGTATAACAAGTTGAAATTAAATGCAAACATGAGCACAATCGCAATTTACGCTAAAATGATTACTGCAACCTCAGAGCTCTGGTTAACTGTTATGCTCAAAAAGGTGCACAAAACACATCAAAAATACACAGTACAGTTACACCCATAATAACACTATATAATAAAAATTATTTAAAAAATATTACTTCAAAAGTTAAAAGGATTCAAAGATATGAGGTCTCGGGTACTAGGGGGAAAAAAACACTGCAAAGAGCTTTAACAGAGATACATACATATATGTGCCTAAATATGTATGTGTGTACAGATGTATTTATATGTGTATATATGTATTTACAGACATATGTACACATATAAACACGTCTATATGTCTATATATGTATACAGGTGTACTGGAGCCCTTTGCAGTCAAGTAGATGAAAACATGAAGAAACATTAAAGGGACACTAAACCCACATTTCTTCTTTCGTGATTCAGATAGAGCATGCAATTTTAAGCAACTTTCTAATTTACTCCTATCAAATTTTCTTCATTCTCTTGGTGTCTTTATTTGAAATGCAAGAATGTAAGTTTAGATGCTGGCCCATTTTTGGTGAATAACCTGGGTTATTCTTGCTGATTGGTGGATAAATTCATCCACCAATAAAAAAGTGCTGTCTAGAGTCTGAACCAAAAAAAGCTTAGATGCCTTCTTTTTCAAATAAAGATAGCAAGGTGAACGAAGAAAAATTGATAATAGGAATAATTAGAAAGATTGCTTAACATAATTGCATGCTCTATCTGAATAACGAAAGAAACAATTTGGGTTCAGTGTCCCTTTAATGCAATATTCATATTTATTAAAGTGTATACTGTGTATTTACTGTAAATATAATACATTCCAATGTTCTGCACATAACAGAATATGTTCTATGTATTTTTAAATAGCTATTACTATATATATATATATATATATATATATATATCTGTATATATCTATACCTATATATAATCATGTATTAGCGCTGCAGAATCTGTTGGCACTATACAAATAACCGATAATAATAATACATATATTTGTGCAAAAATCCATCAGATGTATATTTAAATATATATTTAAGAATACATAGAACATATTCTGCTATGTGCAGGGAATTGGATTATGAAATAGGCAATATTATCTTCTTATGTTGTGCTTTTAAATAACCGCAGTCGTTTTTGCGTGACTTTTTCGGCTCCATTGAAGTCTATGGGGAAATGCGATTTTGCACTCGTGACTTCTCAAAGTGTATTTGTTAACGTTATGAACGCTAGATCGCAAATGTTTTACTTTCAAATCGTAATACGAGCGAGAATCACAGAGCGCAAAAATTACATATAGCGGTTTTAACACTTAAACGTGGGCATAAACTACCGCGCCACTTGTAATCTGGCCCACAATGTTCTAATAAACTTTATTATTACACTAGAATGCCCCTTTAATGTTTTAGCAAAAATCAGCTTGATTACTTTACAGATCAGTAACTGAGAGATATATATACTTTATAGGTATGATTTATAGGATAGGGGTTCTGTATATGTACGTATACAAATTCAGACGTAGTTTTCTTTATACAAGTAAACATTTTATTTCATCCTAGTAAATGTGAGATAAACAAGAGAAAATACATAGTAATGAGTCAGGTCAGTTTTGTTTGTACACAATAAGATAAAACCAGAAGTCAGGTACTAGTAGTGCATTGTGGGAAGAAAATGTCTCATGACTCAGAATCTAAATTTAGAGTGCAATATAAACAGGCAGGGAAGGCAGCCACAGAGCATAAACAGCAGCGCTGTCCCTTGTATCACTCACGCAATCCCTCCCCCACCCCTCCCCCTTTGTTTCTTGTCCCTCACCCTAACCAACCCCTCCTTTTTCTAGTCCTAAACTAGTAAGAATGTGACGTCTGACAAAAGCAACTACAGTTTACAATTTGTAATCTGGAGACCTTGTGTGATCCTTGACCTGATTATGTTTTCTCAGGGTTTGCTGTGCAGCAAAGTTGTATTTATTCATTTTATCAATTGTTCTCAGAAGATAGTAATTTTCATCCAATCACTTCTTCAAAACATGAATTTACTTTAAACTGCATAGTTTAGCCTCTAAAATATTCTTCCTTCAAAGGCTATGGGATTTATAGTCTCATATTAATCAATTATACTTTAGTATTATATGTCTTTTTGTTTGTACAAGGTAGTAATGATACAGTCTAATGGTGTGCATGGTCACAAGTTACTTGCCTAGGGTTGCTAGTGGAGTAAATTCTGCACTACCAGGTGCATAAAATCCAGCACATAGCCATGAAATCTCCATAATCAAAAGTTAGCAGTAAAATGGGTCCTGCTGGAGGGCTCAGTGACTTTAAAAATGGCTTTAGGAAGCCACCTTAGCCACATGTTAGTTTGTGAAATTCCTGCCCTGGTCAACTGTACGTGCTGTTATTGTAAAGTGGTAGACCACACAAACACACAGAGCTGGGCTGCTGAATGCTGAAGCTTAGAAAATTGCCTCTCATCTGTTGCATCACTCACTACACAATTCCAAAATGCCTCTGGAAGCAACATCACCACACCTGTACATTGGAAGCTTTAAGAAATGGGTTTCCATGGCCGAGCAAATGTGCAATAGCGTTGTATCAACATGCACAATGCCTAGTGTCCGCTGGAGTGGTGTAAACCACAACACCACTGGACTCTGAAAGAATCTGGGTGTGGCAGATGCCAGAAGAATGCTGCAAACTGGAATACATAGTGCCTACGTTTAGTGGAGAAGGGTTAATGGTCTGGGGCTGTTTTTCAGGGTTTGGGCTAGGCCCCTTAGTTCCAGTGACAGGTCGTCTTAATGGAACATGTAACAAAGACATGTTGGACAATTGGGTGCTTCTACCTTTGTGGCAACAGTTTGGGGAAGGGCCTTTCCTGTTCCAGCATGACTGTGCCCCTGTGCACAAAGCGAAGCCTATGAAGACATGACTTGACGAGTTTGGTGATGAGGAATTTGAGCGGCCTACACAGAGCCCTCACCTCCCAATTGAAACTGAACGCTGAATGCAAGCCAGACCTTCCCATCCAACATCAGTGCCTCACAAATGCTATTTTGGTGGAATGGGCACAAATTTCCACAGACACACTTAAAATCATGTATACATATACATACACATAAACGCACAAACAGTTTGGTGCAATCATTTATTTGTATGAGTATGTTAATGCGTATTAATGAATGTACGAGTTGAATCATTTGCAAAAGTGGAATAGTGTGCATGTGCCTGTGTACCTGTGCAGTGCCATTTTATGCTGTTCTGTATCTGTGCAGGGGCCTGTTTGTTAGTACCAATATACAGTATTTTATGACGTGCCTGTGTGTACTCATGCAGTGTGTTTTTGCCTTCATCACTGCTTATGAATGTGTGTATCGGTGTACTGCTTGTTTTCTGCATGCTTAAAAGGACAGTCAACTCAAATCTTTTTATTTTTTAAAAACAAAGATAATCCCTTTATTACCCATTCCCAAGTCTTGTATAGCCAACATGGTTATATTAATATAGTTTTAACCTCTGTAATTACCTTGTAGCTAAGCCCCCTGAACATATTTAATTATTATCTAGTGAATTGCATTTTAGCCAATTACTGCTATGTCAGCCACAACTTACAGGCGTGAGCATAATGTTATCTATATGGTCCACATGAACTAGCAGTCTCTTGTTGTGAAAAGCGAATAAAAAAGCATGTGATAAGAGGCTGTCTGTAGTGGCTTAGAAACAGGCAGAAGTTTAGAGGTTTGAATGTTATAAAGTATATTAATATAACAATGTTGGTTGTGCAAAGCTGGGGAATGGGTAGTAAAGGGGTTAGCTATCTTTTTAAACAACAATAATTTTGGTGTTGACTGTCCCTTTAAGTGTGTTTGTGTACATGTATCTCTGTATAGTTTGCCTGCAGGTATCAGTGTATAAGATTATATAAGCAGCAGAGTAGTATTTATACATTAAACTGAATGACTGTACTTTTATATTGTGTTGTGACATGTAATTAGTATTCACCCAATTCCATAGGATCAACACTTCTTTTCTTCTACCCTAGGGTTAGGCAAACTACAGTCCTTGGGCTAAATGAAGCCCAGCATCTGTTTTGCATAGCCCACAAACTTAGAATCAAAAGAAGAAAATTATATAAAATTCAAATTTCAGTGACCATAAAAAAAAAAGGTTTATTGAAACACAGTCACAATTATTTGTTTATGCATCGTCTATGTCTGCTTTTGTTCTACAATGGTGAAGAACTGCATGTGGCGCTTTCACCTCAGAGCACTACAATATATTCAAATGGAATATAAAAGGGATGGTAAATCCACCAATCAGCAAGTTCTACCCAGGTACCACCCTGAACCAAACTGTCTCCTAACTTAGATTCCTGCTTTTCAAATAAAAACACCAAGAGAACGAAGACAAAATGATAATTGGAGTAAATTAGAAAGTTGCTTAAAATTGCCTGCTCTGTCTGAATCATGAGAGAAAAAAATGTGGGTTTCCTTTTAAAAAAAAAACTAACAAAAAGTTGCATTTATTTCGCCGCATCTTCACTAGTTTGCTAAGCGGCTCTGACAGCCCACAGCACTGTTAATTTTTCAATGAGGTGAGGTTTTCACATCTTAGCCAATAGCCATGCGGGCCGATCAGCATTATACTGTAGGCATGCACAGCTATTGGCTAAGAGGTGGAAACCTGACCTCCTTGATAAAAAGAGAGCCGCTAGGCTTAGCAGTGAAGCCACTGCTAAAATAAAGGCACCTTTTCATCATTTTTTTTAAACTGATGAATGAAGGCGTCTTATTTTTTAGTGATGGTAAAACCTAGCATTTTTTTAAACACTAGGATTTACCATCACTTAAAGTTTTTAAGTGGACCACTTTGTTTTCTTTCTTGTTATAGAAGCACCTACATAATATCCTCATCAATTTTGCTTCCTCCCCTAGGGTTGCCACCCGTCCCTTAAAGGGACACTGAACCCACATTTTTTCTTTCGTGATTCAGATAGAGCATGCAATTTTAAGCAACATTCTAAGTTATTCCTATTATCAATTTTTCTTTGTTCTCTTGCTATATTTGTTTGAAAAAGAAGGCATCTAAGCTTTTTTTATTGGTTTAGACCTCTGGACAGCACTTTTTTATTGGTGGATGAATTTATCCACCAATCAGCAAGAACAACCCAGGTTGTTCACCAAAAATGGGCCGGTGTTCTAAAGTTAGTTGTCTACCGCGTAGGAATGTGACTATCGCGTCACTTCTGGTGACTTTAATCAGCTGCTGGAGGTTTGTGGCACTCACTGCTCATGCGCTAGAGGCCCAACCTCCTACAAACAGCTGTTTAAGGCAGAATAGGTGACAACTTACTTGAGAACATCGGTGTTGTAAAGTAAGTTGTGTACCGCGTAGGAATTGCCGCCTGATCGCTCTGTCCTTCTCTCCATAACATAGATTTTATTTTGCAATAATTTTGAAATAGTTTTTACTTGCTGTATTTAGTTCCTTTTTCGCCGTTCTATACCTTTATAGCAATATCGCAAATTAGTAAACGCTGTACTGTGCTGTATTTTTGTGTTTTCTGAATGATCATTTCCTAAAGCCTCCAATATAATCCTCAGACGTTTTTACCTCGTTATGAATTATCTTCTTGCTTCCACCAATGTCTAATGGAGGCTTTAGTAAATGATCATTCAGAAAACACAAAAATACAGCACGGTACAGCGTTTACTAATTTGAAATATTGCTATAAAGGTATAGAACGGCGAAAAAAGAACTAAATACAGCAAGTAAAAAGTATTTCAAAATGATTGCAAAATAAAATCTATGTTATGGAGAGAAGGACAGAGCGATCAGACGGCAATTCCTACGCGGTAGACAACTTACTTTAGAACACCTGTGTTCTAAAGTAAGTTGTCACCTATTCTGCCTTAAACAGCTGTTTGTAGGAGGTTGGGCCTCCAGTGAGCGCTGTTTATTGCGCCTTAAACATGCGCAGAGAGCGCCACAACCCTCCAGCATCTGACTACACGTCACCGGAAGTGACGCAGTAGTCAAATTCCAATGGTAGACATCTTAATTTAAGACGCCGGCATCTAAACTTACATTCTTGCATTTCAAATAAAGATACCAAGTGAATGAAGAAAATTTGATAATAGGAGTAAATTAGAAAGTTGCTTCAAATTTCATGCTCTATCTGAATCACAACAGAAAAAATTTGGGTTCAGTGGCCCTTTAAAATACAGAACACTTATGAGTTACACATACTGCAGGGTGTGCAGGGAGGAATATAAATAGTGCTGTCCAGAAACACAATACATGTTCCTCCCTGCACACCCTGCAGCATGTGTAACTTATAAGTGTCCAGGAAAACATGGCTGAGGTGGCAACCCTAGGTCCTCGCCTGCAAAACCTAAATATTTTCTACCTAGCCCTTTATAGAAAAGTTTGCCAACACCTGTTCTACCCTGTAACTTTTTTTTTTTAATTTGTGCCTTGACGTTACATAAGACTAAGACTTTCTGTTTTCTGTGTTAATTCTCTTTCTTTTTCCCCCAGCTACTTGCATTAGACACATCCCTCCCCCCTCAACAATAAGTATGGTTTAAATCTACTGAGAGGAATCAGATTTCAGAGAAACCTGTTTTACAGCAACATTTCCTGACGTGAGCGCAAACTGAACTTTGGAGCAGAATACAGGAAAAAGAACTGAAAGTGTGCATCACACGTGATAAAACTAACCCCTGGGGAATATTCAGTGTTCAGCTGATTATGACATATTGACAAAGAAAAGAGTTTATTACTACATGTAATATAGGTTTGGTCTACACAAAAATATGAAGACATGCAGAATATTATTTTAGTTAAATTAACCAACAGGGAACCTGTATAAAAACATGAATGCTATATTATATCACCCCAACATCTTCCAGTTCTGTTCGTCTTTATCCTATGTAAATGCTCACCAAATTTGTATTTTAGCTTTAAACTGATGGTAAAGTCAAAATTAAATGTTTATGATCAGATAACGCATGTCATTTTAAACAAATTTCCATTTTACTTGTATTATATTTTCGTTGTTCTCTTGGTATCTTTTGTTGAAGAATAAACCTAGGTAGGCTGATAGGAGCTTAGGAGTATGTATGTGTCTTTAGCAATGTATGCTAAAGTTTTTGCAGCATTGTATAAAACTGCAATAAACAGTGTTGCCAGATGGCTAAATGCACATGCACACTACTGAGCTCACCTGGGATTACTCTTTAACAAAAGATACCAAGAGAAGAAAAATTGATAATAGAAGTAAATTAGAAAGTTATTTAAATGTGATGCTCCATCCAGTCAATGACTTTACTGTCCATTTAAAGGGACAGTGAACACCAGATTTTTTGTTGTTTAAAAAGATAGATAATCCCTTTATTGCCCATTCCCCAGTTTTGCACAACCAACACTGTTATATTAATAAACTTTTTACCTCTGTGATTACCTTGTATCTAGGAACCTTCTTCCAGCCCCCTGATCACATGACTGTTTATTATCTATTGACTTGCACTTTAGCCAATTGGTGCAGTGTCTGCCACAATCCACGGGCATGATCACAATGTTATCTATATGGCCGACATGAAATAGCTCTCCCCTGTTGTGAAAAGCAAATAAAAAAGCATGTGATAAGAGGCGGCCTTCAAGGGCTTAGAAATTATCATATGAGCCTACCTAGGTTTAGCTTTCCACTAAGAATACCAAGAAAACAAAGCAAAATTGTTGGTAAACGTAAATTGAAAAGTTGTTTAAAATTACATGCCCTATTTGAATCATTAAAGTGTTTTTTGGACTTGACTGTCCAAAAAAAAACTTTAATGAGTTAAATAGGGCATGTAATTTTAAACAACTTTCCAATTTATTTTGATCACCAATTTTGCTTTGTTCTCTTGGTATTCTTAGTTGAAAGCTAAACCTAGGAGGTTCATATGCTAATTTCTTAGACCTTGAAGGCCGCCTCTGCATTTGACAATTTTTCACCACTAAAGGGAGTTAGTTCATGTGTTTCATATAGATAACATTGAGCTCATGCACGTGAATTTACCAAGGAGTGAGCACTGATTGGCTACAATGCAAGTCTGTCAAAATAACTGCACTAAAGGGGAAGTCTGCAGAGTCTTAGATACAAGGTAATCACAGATGTATAACATGTATTATTATAACTGTGTTGGTTATGCAAAACTGGGGAATGGGTAATTAAGGGATTATCTATCTTTTAAAACAACAAACATTCTGGTGTTGATTGTCCCTTTAAAGGCTTCACAGATCTTCACAGAAAGAGAAAGTTGCACTTAAAATGCAATTTCTAGATTTTCTGTCGCATTTAAAAGTGAAGGTTTTAAATATTGGTACTTGTTCTAAATGCTAGAAGACTTTCTAACTAATTATATTGTAGCACAAACACATATTTGCAAAGATTGAGAAAGCAGTGACCGCCAGTGCCCTTTTGTCAAAATGTGAGTAACTATACATGGGTTCTATACACAATTTCCAACAATCCTTTAAACGTAAAGGGACATTAAACCGCTGTAGCATGGTTACTACTCATCATACTATTTTCCCCTCCTGTTCCTGCAGCTCTCTTGTTTTAACTCTTTGAAAGTGCTGATTATTGATGTTCTGCATCACACTGGATGCCGCCATCTTGGAATTGAAGTCTTCTTGCACCGTGTGACACAAGTGGTGCACATTTAAAGATCAGTGATATTATTGTCTTCTTGACAAACTGTATCAGGCCCTTCATTTTATAGTGCACAATACAGAGCAGGAACTGTATATTTTTGCAGTGGCTGCATTTCTCTATATTATTCCTGAGAGTGTCATGTGCATTATGTAACTAACTTTTAAACTGTGCCAAATTAAACAAAAAAAACTGCAAAAATGTATCTCTTCTGCTTTTTATTGTGCAAGCAGGGGCGGAACTACCATTGCTGTAGCAGGTGCAGTGGCACCAGGGCCCAAGTGCCGGTGGGGGGGGCTCATAGGAGCCTGTTTATATTTAGGATTGTGGTAGTGTAAGGTAGCCAGTGTACTGGAACGAAATTAAGTGCCTGACCCTCTAGTGGAAATGAAGAACCTTAGTTGGAGTTAAGTTAGCAACTACGTTGCAAAGTTAGGGGCGGGTTTAGCTTACCAGATTTAAGCCTAGGAAGCCAGGGTTCTGCCACTTTTTCCTGGTAACTACAGCCTGGAAGTTTTCCCCTCCCGTCCGTTCCCTACATGTTAATTTGTGTGAAGTGGCGGCATCAGGCCGTTAGATGGCTTCCTTTCGGTTGCTGGTTAGTGGCAAAAGATAGGGTTAATTAGCCTAGTCTTAAATGTGCAGAATGTGTACAATCCTAATGCAGGGGATGTTTTTATTTGTGCAGAATGCAGGTCCATCTTATCTATCTATAGTCAAAATCATTATACAAAGCAGCATGTATATTATTACAATTGCTAACTAGTGAGTTATCTTTGGGGCACCCCCCAAAAAAAAGTTGCATTAGGACCCTCTATTGAGTAGGTCCACTGCCGCCATCTTGGGTTACTGTGCACGCTAACCCAAGATGGTGGCACCCAGTATAAAAATGCAGAGTTTTACCAACTGGTTCTGTAATGTGTTAAAATAAGTAGCTTTAAAGGTAGCTGCATGTACTTGAGGAAAAAACAATAGTCAGGTGAGTAATAACCATGTAGTTGTACTCAGCAGTTTAATGTCCCTTTAAGTTTTAAGATAGGCTGGATAACAAGGAACTAACTTGTTAGGCTGAGAGAAGCTGTGCATGCACACCACACATTTATATTTTTAAAGGGATGCTAAATTCAAAATTACATTTTTTATGATTCATAAAGAGCATGCAATTTTAAACAAAATCAAAAAACTTTCCAATTTACTTGTATTTTAATATTGTGCACAGTCTTTGTATATGTATAGTTTTTAAAGCACCAGCTACTACTGAGCATGTGAAAAAGTTCAGAGCGTATAAATATATACGAGTCTGTGATTCGTTGATGGCATGGATCACATGATACAGGTGTAGGGAAATTGAAGGAAACATTTGAACATTTTATCAGAAAAATAATGTACTGCTAATTTGATACTCAGAAGAGCTAAATCCTTATTATGCATTTCTTGATTATGCAATTCTACTGTATTTCATGTCACTTTAAGTAAAACTTTACTATATAAAAAATAAAAAAAATAATTAAATGTTGTATCCAAGGCATAATCTACCAGCAGGTTGGGCAAAAAATTAAAGGTTATGTCATGATTAGTAGACTGAAGACATATTGTCAATAGTTATCAAGAGTGAAATGTGACATTGGGGGGAATTTGTCATTATTTTACAATTTTAAAATTAAAGGGACAGTGTAGTGCAAACATTCTATGCTCTAATTCTTTACAGCATAAAAGTAAATTTTGAACAAAGGGTTAAACACATACAGAAAATCCCACACAGGAGCTGCAGAGAACTGCCGGTCCCTAGCAGGAAACAGCATCAGCATCAACCTTTGCATGACCCCATCTACCTCTCTTAGGCAGATCAAAGGATATGTGTCAAAGAGACTGCCTTGCAAATTAATAGCTGTTGACACATTTGAGAATTTGTGTCGTTATTACCCCCCAGGGCCCCCTCGAAACTGCCATTATATCAGTTTTCAATATTTTTTTCTATACAAATAGATTTTACCCTCTGCATATGCAGCCTGTAAAACTGATCTCCGATGCACTGTAGTTTCCGTGCAATGCGATGCTCTACACTCTGCTCAGTCCTCATGTGTCTTGCGTCCTCTCCCAAGGGTGGTGGAAAGTCCTCAGCGAGGTGTAAGAGGTGCCCAGCCTGACCTGCAATGCACAAAAATATTGCCCGGTATGGAATCTCAGTATCTGACATGAGGGCCTTTACTAAACAAATAAATAATTATTAACTGTCATACATGCATGCAAATAGTTTTAATCTTCTGCATATTGGTATAGGAACATTCAAAACTTTTTATGCAATGTCACTTATTTACAAGCAAGTAACTATATGGAAGGGATCATTTCCCATTTCATATAATACCCCATAAAGGGCTAGATTACAAGTGGCGCGCAATTTAGCGCTACCGAGCATTAATTTTGCTAGAATAGTATATAGTATAACAAACGCTAGGATTTACAATCACTAAGAATAAACATTAATTTCTGTCATCACTTCCTAAAAAAAAAGGTGCTAAACTCACCCTATCTGTGCAGCAAGTATATTGGTAACTCAGCGCATCCAGCCACCCACGGCACAGCGCTCTTCTTCAATGAGGTGACATTTCCACCTCTAAACCAATAGCCGTGCATGTCAACTGACATCCTAGTACAGCTAGAGGTGTAAATGTCACCTCATTGTAGAAGAGTGTTGTGCCATGGGCGATGAGTTAGCGATATACTTGCCGCGCACATAGGATGAGTTTAGCACTCTTTTTTTTTTAGGAAGTGATGACAGAAACTAATGTTTATTTTTAGTGACGTATATAAACACCTAAATACACATGTACATACATATATGCACACACACACACACATATATATATGCATACATACACATACATACTGTACACACATACACATATTTAGACATATATATTTACATTATAGCCCTTTCCAGTCAAATGCCTTGTCATATACTATATACCTATTAACCCTTATAAAAAGATGTGTATTAATATTTTTACGAATATTTTTTTTTTTATAGAAAGTTTATATATATATATATATATATATATATATATATATATATATATATATATATATATATGAGTGTAACACTTTATTTTAATTTATTTATGTTGTGTTTGGTGCACTTTATTTTTTTTACACTTTATGCGAGGTCTTCACTTCCGCTAAACGACGAGTGCAAATTTTTTTTGCGCTCAAGCACACCCCAAATACTTTTAGCTTGAAATATGCGTGCGTTAGAATAATCGCCACTTGTAATCTAGCCCTTAGTATTGTAGGGCTTCTAGTGTTAAAATTACATTTTCTAATGAAGTAGATTATGTAATTTATTATTTATTTTGCCACTTTTCATGTAATATAAATCTAAAAACAGCATTTTGTCCACTGCTTTTCAGCGAGGCTAGACTGTATACTGCCCGGCAACATTCTGCAAAGGGCTAGCTTGATAAGGGAATGAGCTCAATTATATCTGTCCTAATTAGATATAATGTTTAGTTATGTGTAATGAAACAACTGTGCAATATATTTTAATGATTTATTTTTCATGTAATTTAGCTCTGGAAATTGAGCAATTTCTAATTCTCAGAATTTGAGATGCACCCTGATGACTTTTCAAGGCAAACTTTGCTATATATATGCCCCTAGTTGATTTATCAGATAACAACTGCAAAACAATTCATTTTAACTAACTTTATAACAGTGGTTAGCCTTGTTGTCTGTGGAGTAAAGCCCAGATTGGTCCATCCAATTAAAGCAAATGGTTGGTGTAGTTTGGCTACTGAAAAATAAGTTCAGTAAAAAGAATGTTTTTTTTTTTTAAAAAAAAGAAGAAAGTTGTGTGTAGAAAATGATAGGCACTAAAACTACCTCTAAATCTGCTAGAGAAAACCTTTCAGGACAGAGATAAAAGCGTCACATGTCTGTACTTCCAATTAAATCCTAATTAATAAAAAGGGCTACGGCAATAGTTTATGGGCTTATTTACTGTGAATCCTTTAGACTGAAAGTTGAAAGTCACCCCTACACTAAATGTATGAGCTATGTTGTATCCTTTACCATGAATACATGTAATAGGTGAATTGCTATCTTTTGCATTTGTGTGTGCAAATCCAGACAGTGCATAAAGTGAATTCTTGACTTTAGGTGTTAATCATCTAACTGTACAGAGATGTATGACAGATAACAATGGAAACTCAGTCAAATCGTGTGAGACAACTGCAGTTTGTGTTCTTTGGTCCTATTTGTGCACAATTTGGCAGCAAGAATCCATAACTTTGTATCTCAGACTTTGGCAGGCAGCCATATTTCTTAATTAGAACCACATTATTTTCCACTTTTAGTTTATTTCCACACAGCCGTTGTCTTATGCTGGTTATTATAATTATTATTTGTTATTGTATTTCTCTTTTGCAGACAAAATATAATGTATAGTTGGTAGTTTGTTTTCCAATAAACACAATTAATACTTTAGCACCCTGGTAAAAGTCACTGGTGAATGGGCAAGGCCTTTATTCTTGTCCATAAAAAAAACAAAAATTATGCTTACCTGATAAATTTCTTTCTTTCCGGATATGGTGAGTCCACGGCTTGAATATCACTCCTGGCCAGCAGGAGAAGGCAAAGAGCACCACAGTTAAACTATTAAGTATCACAACCCCCATTCATTAAACCGAAGGGAAACGGAGAAAAAGGAGTAACACATGGTGTAGTGGTTACTGAGGTTATAGTCAAAAGAACAACTGTCTTAAAATAAAGGGTGGGGAAATAAATAAATTTATCAGGTAAGCATAAGTTTTGTTTTTCTTTCCTAAGATATGGTGAGTCCACGGCTTGAGTAATTACTGTTGGGAACCAATACCCAAGCTAGAGGACACGGATAAATAGGGAGGGACAAGACAGGCGGTCCTAAACAGAAGACACCACCGCTTGAAGAACCTTTCTCCCAAAAGAAGCCTCAGCCGAGGCAAAAGTATCAAATTTGGAAAATTTGAAAAAAGTATGTAGAGAAGACCAAAGTTGCAGCCTTGCAAATTTGTTCCACAGAAGCTTCATTTTTGAAAGCCCAAGAAGAGGAAACAGCTCTTGTGGAATGAGTGATGTAATTCTCTCAGGAGGCTGCTGTCCAGCAGTCTCATAAGCCAAACGAATTATACTTCGTAACCAAAAAGAAAGAGTAGTAGCAGTAGCTTTCTGACCTTTACGTTTTCTAGAGAAACATATAAAGAGGGCAGAGGACTGGCAAAAATTCTTAGTCGCCTGTAAGTAGAATTTAAGAGCACGTACAACATCCAAACGTTCTTTGGAAGAAGGAGGATTAGGACACAGTGAGGGAACAACAATTTCCTGATTGATATTTCTATTAGAAACAACCTTAGGAAGGAAACCTAACTTAGTACGATGAACGAATCACACTGCAGAGCTGAGAGTTCCGAGACTCTTTGAGCAGAAGAGATAGCAACAAGAAACAAAACCTTCCAAGATAACAACTTAATGTCTATGGAATGCAACGGCTCAAATGGAGCCAGCTGTAAAACGTTAAGAACAAGGATAAGGCTCCAAGGAGGAGCAATAGACTTAAAGACAGGCCTGATTTTGACCAAGGCCTGACAAAAAGATTGCACATTTGGCACATCCGCCAAATGTTTATGTAGTAAAACTGATAAAGCAGAAATCTGACCCTTCAGTGTACTGACTGACAATCCCTTCTCCAGGCCTTCCTGAAGAAAAGATAAAATTATAGGAATTCTAATTCTACTCCAAGAGTAACCTTTGGATTCACACCAATAAAGATATTTATGCCATATCTTATGGTAAATCTTTCTAGTAACAGGCTTGCGTGCCTGAATCTTTATCTCAATGACCTACTAAAAACTATGATTAGACAGAATTAAGCATTCAATCTCCAAGCAGTCAGCTTCAGAGAAACGAGATTTGGATGAAGGAAGGGACCCTGATTCAGGAGGTCCTTCCTCAGAGGTATTCTCTAAGGTGGGAGGGATGACATCTCCACTAGGTCTGCAAACCAGGCCACGCAGGGGCAATAAGAATCACCAACGTCCTCTCCTATTTGAGCAATGACGAGTGGAAGGAGAGCAAATGGAAGAAACAGGTATGCCAACCTGAAAACCCAAGGAACCGCCAGAGCATCTATCAGAACGGCCTGCGGATCTCTTGACCTTGAACCGTACCTTGGAAGCTTTGAGTTCAAAACACCTCCAGATGGAGTTCCCACTTCCCGGGATGAAAAGTCTGTCTGCTTAGAAAATCTGCTTCCCAGTTGTCTACTCCTGGAACTGGAACTATCATTCCCAGGAAGGAAAGATGTTGTATACATTTCAAGAATGCCTCTCTCTTTATCTGGGGATAATCTTGAGAGAAGGAATCTGCCTCTGGCAGGAAAAGTCTTGAATTCCAATTTGTAACCCTGGGATAATATGTCCACAGTCCAGGGATCTGGGACATCTCGTATCCAGGCTTGAGAGAACTGAGAAAGTCTGCCCCCAACCTGATCCGATCCCGGATCGGGGGCAAACCCTTCATGCGGATTTGGAATCAGCTGCAGGTTTCTTTGATTGTTTCCCCTTGTTCCAAGACTGATTGGGTTTCCAAGAAGACTTGGATTGTTCCTGCTTGGAAGAATAAGGGGAAGGCTTTCCTCTGAAGTTAAGAAATGAATGAATATTACTCTGACTTCCTTTAGGCCTATTCTTCATATCTTGAGGTATAAAAGACCCATTTCCACCCGTAATATCAGAGATAATTTCTGCCAAACTGGGCCCAAACAAGGTTTTTTCGTTGTAAGGAATCGCCAGAAGCTTGACTTTAGAGGAAACCTCCGCAGACCAGGATTTCAACCATAACGCCCTGCGGGCAAGGACAACGAAATTAGAAGTTTTAGCTCCTAGTCTAACGCCATCTGCAATAAAGGAATTGGCTAACTTAAGAGCTTTAATCCTATCCTGAATTTCATTTCAAGGAAGTTTCTACTTGAAGAGAATCAGACAAGCCGTCAAAACAATAATATGCTGCACTAGTCACTGTGGCAATACACACTGCAGGTTGTCATTGGAGACCTTGATGAACATAAATCTTTTTCAAATAAGCCTCCAGCTTCTTGTCTATTGGGTCCTTAAAAGAGCAGCTATCCTCAATAGGAATAGTAGTTCTCTTAGCCAGAGTGGAAATGGCCCCTTCAACTTTGGGTACAGTATAACAAGGGTCATTAATGGTGTCCTCGACAGGAAACATTTTCTTAAAAATGGGAGACAGGAAAAAAGACACCCCTGGTTTCTCCCATTCCTGTGAGATAATCGGCTTAGCATGGTCCGGCACAGGAAAAACCTCAAAAGTGGAAGGTTAATCAAACTATTAAGTTTACTAGATTTCTTAGGAGTGACAATGACAGGGGTATCGGAGTCATCTAAAGTATCTAAAACCTCCTTTAACAATACACAAAAGTGTTCAAGCTTAAATCTGAAGGATACCACCTCAGTCTCAAAAGAAGGAATTATACTGTCCAAATCTGAAATTTCACACTCAGAAAATCCCAATGTATCTTCCTCATCAGACTTATGAGAAAGGGTAACTTGGGAAGCAGAACTGAGGACAGGCACCTTACTTTCTGAATTCCTAGATTTCCTCTTGCATTTTCCCTGTAATCTGGGAATGGCAGCGAAGATACCCGGGCAGCAATTTCTGCTTTTAAATAAACTCCACTAGGAGTTATAGAGGAACCACAGGGCTCTGCATGTGATGCCATTGAGGCTTGAGACGTAGCAATAGAAAGCTAAGGTATTATTTTAACAGCATGATCTTGAGAGACATTAGGCTAAAAAAAAATTACCTTTATTTTGCAAGGTTTTCTTGACACATGAAGAACAAAATTGCATAGGAGCTGTAATTTGTGCATCTAAACATAATAAGCATGAATTCATGAGAGCAGGCTCTTGCTCCATATCAGATATGTTGTGAAACAGTAAATAAACTTGTACAGATACTTTTCAAAGATTTTAATATTCAATTAGAATAAGCCAAGGAAAAAATACACTTAAAATTTTATCCCAAATTAGGATCAAACTCCAGCTAAAATTATGTGAGAAAAGTTAAGAAAAAACATTTAATAAACATCAAATAAAGTTCTAAAATACCCCTCAGGCAACCCCACACCTCAATTACTGAGGTGTCTTACCGCTACCAATTAAGATCGGATCACCTCGAAATGGAGAAAAACTACTTTTTTCTCAGAAACGTTATGAAGTAAAGCCGGTCATGTGACCGCAACTGCTGAGCTCAAATTACTGCTACGACACAGAGAGGTACTAAAAATAGCTTCCTGGTACACTGAGTACCAGAAATAACTGTTTTTTCAAACTGGACAGTTTAAAATGTTGCATCGTTTTATTTTAAAGCAAAGGGGAAATTAATAAGCTGCTAAAATAGAAAATTCAACCTTACTTTCAGTTTAAACTTGTATTGTTTTATCAAGTAAATATGTGTCAGAAAATAAAGCCTTATAAAAACATTTTACCCTTTCTTTTTAAAATAGTTTAATGCCCCAGTGTAACCCATACAACAGGATTATCTATGTCCCAATAAAAAAGCAGTGTCTTTTTAATTTGTTAAGTGCATGGTCTCCCCAACTGGAACTGTCCAGCATGTAGACAGTTACAAGATATGAGGAGACCCAGTTCTTCACAGAGATCTTTAAAAAAAAAAGAACAATAGTAACCAACTCTGGCTTTATAAACTAGGGCAGCAATTGTTAGGAAAATGCTGTAAGTACCTCTTTACAAGTTCCTAACTGCTTTAAAGCCACCACTACCAGACTGCAAGGAATGACATGGAATACGTCTATACCCCAAAACTTGCTTGTAGATTAAATCAATTTTTTTCTTCAGACACCTAAACTTCACCTCCTCCATGCACCGAAGGCAAAGAGAATGACTGGGGGTTTTGGGTAAGGGAGTGAAACTTAACAGTTTAACTGTGGTGCTCTTTGCCTCCTCCTGCTGGCCATGAGTTATATTCCTAACAGTAATTACTCAAGCCGCAGACTCACCATATCTTAGGAAAGAAAAAAAGACAACATTTGCTTCCGCTGTCAGACAAGAATGATGGTTTTTATTTTAGCAGGTTCCTTATTCAGTTACTCTGTAATTGCCTATGGTACTAAAACTATACTATATCTATGGCACCTACCATTGTGGATTTTCAGAAAATATTCATGTTTGTGAAGCTAATCTACTAGCTACAGAGAGGGTGACTGAATATTTACTCAAAATGACATTGCTTAAAACGGTTACTAAATTCTTTGGCTAATGAAATCTATCAACAGCAAAGCAGTGACTCAATTCTAAACGTACAAGTTATAGCCTGTACAGTTGTTTACCAGGGGTATGATGTAGGTATTAATCACACTTTGATTATTGAAGCTTTGCTAATTCATATTGAATTAACTCTTAGAGCTATGTCTGTATATGAGGTTCCTAAGTGCACAATACATCAGTTGCTTAGAAGACCACATGTTGGGTGGGGAGATAACTCACAGTCAGATTGAGGCCTCTCTAGCCAGTATCACTGGTGATGCTTAGTATCTCCATGTGCCACTAAGATCACACCTCTAGCATGTTAACAAAGAAGGTCAGTTGAAAACAGCTGTTGAGGTCTAAGACAGTTACACAGATGGTGGTGGCATTTAGGCAAAAGATCAACTCAGTGTATTCTCACATGTGAGCACCAAGATATAGATCTCTATTCACAGTGGTGAGCATTCTAAATTATATCAATCATCTTTCTGGGTCTAAAATGATCACACGTTTGTCTCTTCTATAGCTCCATGATGTTCTGTCTCTAGGATTTCCTCTAATAGTTAAACGGGGAGAAGCAGTTTGATTCTTGGGGTACCTATTGATAGGCATACATGGGTAAGAATCTGCCACAGTCACCATCCATCTCTAAGAAATTATTTATCATTCAACTCTGTCAAAGCATTATATTTCCTCTAAAATGAGCCAAGACGGCTTTGGTTCTGAAGCATTTACATGAACAGTGCAACAGCTGCAGAATATACACACTGCCTCTCCTTGTTCTTTTTAATTTCACTGTTCTTGCTTTGATTGTTTCCTTATTTTTTAAGCCCTTGGCTGCAAAGTACACAGGCGTAGGGCTTCCCCTATTAATGTGCTATATAATAAGATTAACAGACAGACATACACACATCTACAACCATCCAAAGATGCACTAGATCAGTGGAAAATGTGTTTAAAAGGGACATAAAACCAAAAAAGGTTTCTGTGAGGATTCAGACAGGGTATACAATTTTAAACAACTTTCCAATTTACTTCAATGAAATGTGCTGTATTTTCTTGGTATCCTTTGTTGAAGGAGCAACAATGCACTACTGGGAGCTAGCTGTATAAATCTGGTGAGCAAATGACAAGAGGCATATATGTGCAGGCACCAATCAGCAGCTAGCTCCCAGTAGTACATTGCTGCTCCTGTGCCTACCTAGTTATGCTTTTCAACAAAAGATATAAAATCAAATTCGATAATATCTGAATCAATAATTTATTTTTTTGGAGGTTTTATGTCTTTTTAATGTCACACAGGTCAGTCTTCTGATCCAGTCACCAAAGAATATAATCACCCTGGATAAACTGCCCTACTTGCTTTTGGTGGTTTCTGAAAGATATTTTTGTAAAGTTTATGACGCAGGTTTTATATGCATGTCACAGAGAAGCTTGTTTAAATATATACAGCTTGGAAGCCTATAGCCCAGGCTAGTGGGCAAGGTTCAACTTTATAATAAAATTGCTAAGCCTATCCTATAAATTAAGCAATAACCTGTGAGCCAGGAGCCGTTGGTTTAATAGATTCTCATTCGCTTTACCAAAAACAGGTTGACCAATGTAGTAGCTGCCTAGTATTTCAAGTTTGTATTGCTTCAAAATCAAGCACTGATATTTTGGCAGAATATTTTGTCCTTATTCACACAGCGCTTCAGATGTCACCAGTGCCAGCTCAGTTGATGCATTTTGCATACTCGGGCAGAATATAAATGGGGTATCTGGCAGTTAGTAGGAGGCAGATGTGAACTTTCTCAAACATCTGAGAAATCTCTATAAACCAGATGCTGGTTATGACGCTTATTTATTTAAAAAACAAAAACTGGAAAGGTCCCAGACCCAGCTAGACTCTTAAGGTGCCCACCCCATATTTTGAGTTTGAAGAGCACAAGACAACAATCGCTAACAGTGAAAATGTGCCATAAGTGGCTGTGACATGTTACTTGCATTGTATCCCAGCTATATTTCCATTATTAAGTAGCCGGGTGAGGACAGTGTAATATTTTCTATTATAATATAATTTTCTTCTATCCAAAGCACAGATGAATTGCATAATTTAACATAAATGTATTTAATAAAATGTGCGCAATAAAAATTTAATATTTTTAATATTAGCCAAATTTAACTTAATATTGGTTACAATTTTAGCAGGTTGGTCAGTAAAATCAGCCGGGTGGTATATATATATATATACTGGACTGGGTATACAACCTATGACCCTGGAAAATGCACAGCCCTTGGTGCTCAACAGCACTCACAGCTGGCAAGGACAGGGAAAGTCTGGCACTCTCTTGCAAGCACACAGCTAACAATGAAAAAGTTAGATACAGCATTTAGCCAAATGGTTCAAGCCTGGCACCACGTCAAGGTCGCTTCCCTCCTGGGTCCCTAGACACATTGTAATTTTCCCTATGGGTCTTGCACCTAGACATGTCTCGGGTTAACTGCCTGGGTCTCTGACAGCTGTGCAGCCAGCTGTGAGTGATATTGAGCTTTTACTCTTAGCTGTGTGCTTGCAAGAGAGTGCCAAACTTTCATTTATTTATATATATATATTTTTATTATTATTTTAATATGCTATTGATCACTTTGCTGCATTGCAAGAGATCAGAGTTCAAAATAAATGTTTTAAAAGCAAAATTTGCATTCTTTTTTAGTTCAGGACCCCACCTCTTAAAAAGCTTCTAGAGTAGTGTTTTTCTTACCTCCTTAGATGCACTTAATGCATTTATTTGTATTATTAATGTTTACTGAAAAATAAAAACCTATAAAACATTTTATAAAAAAAACAAATGCTCAAATAAGTTACAAACACAGTCTTGCAAACCTTGAAATTCCTGAGTAGGACACAGCTAGTGATTGGTGCGATTGTATAACTGCTGATTGGCTGACGCACCAAATCCTGTTTAGGAGATAAAAATGCTTGCAGCAGTTCCTGATAGGAACTTTAGATATGCGTGTATCCCTATTTAACATAGTGTTTCTTAATTCCAGTCTGCAGGGCACACTAACAGGACATATTTTCCTGATTACTTTGGGTGAGAACAGGTTAATAATCATGATTACAAATCTGATTATTTACCTGTGCTTCAGTTCAGATGCCCTGAAAATGTGGCCTATTATTGTGCCCTGAGAAACGGAATTAACAAACACTATGGTGACTATTACTAAGGGGGAAAGTATAGGTGCAAAGCTGAGAGAAAAGGAGTCAAGAGGAAGAAGACTAAACCAGGGGTCATTTAATAAAGAAAAGCATGTAAATATGCAGAATGCAATGGACAGGAAAGACAAATCTGCAAAAGATAAAAAGGAAGATTTAAAAAAAAAAAAAGTTTAGATCACTACAACATTATTTTTTAATGAAAATCAATTATGTAAAATTAAGACAACATTTTTATATTTCAGCTCTACCCTATACTGTATGTATATATATATATATGTTACGGGAAAGTAAGAAAAATCAGAGTAATCCTAGGTTTACCCGGGTAAAATGGACATTACCCAAGCAGCTGTGGGTAAAGCCTGATGTACTGTAGTTCCCCCAAGTACACTTACTTATTTTGCCTCCGCCTGGGGGGTTCAAGGATGGCGCCCTGCGCCTCCTCTGGCATCCACCCCAAGTGAACCTTGGGGAATGAGGTTTACAAAGGGGGCTTCACCCCCCTTAAACCCCCCAGGTAGAAGCAAAAAAGATAGTGAAGATGGGGAAATTACAGTGCATGCTACATATGTTTGATGAGGTGGTAACTCCGCACTCTCAGGGAATATATGATCATACATTGGGCTTTACTCACAGCCCAGCTTGGGTGATGTCCGTTTTACCCGGGTAATCCTAGGATTACCGAATATCTGATTTTACCCGCAACACACACACACACACACACATATATATTTATTATTATTTTCTTGGCCAGACAATATGTTCTCTATGTTTTTGTGCTGCAGTTTAAAGGAAAATTAAACCATTTTTTTCCTTTTCATGATTCAGACAGAGCACACAATTTTAAATGTTTCTTATCATATTTGCTTCGTTCTTTTGGTATCTTTTCTTGAATGAGAAGCAATGCACTAATCTAAACTAACCGATCACATCAGATAATCCAATGACACAAGGTATATATGTGCATGCACCAATCAGAAGATAGCTTCCAGTAGTGCATTGCTGCTCCTGATCCTACCCAGGTATGCTTTTCAATAAAGTATACAAAAAGAACAACGCAAACTAGATAGAAATACATTTGAAAGTTGTTTAAAATTGCATACTCTATCTGAATCATAAAAGTTTAATTTTGACTGTACTATGCTTTTATCCAGTACGAATTATGGGCTTTGGATCAGAAGTTTAAAACTTAATGTAGATCTCCTATATTTCTGTAAAGAAATGAAACACACATCCAAATATGAATAGATTTGTATAAAACCCACTCAGTTGATCTTTGGGAAGTGGAGCTTAGTGGAATTGTATATGCAGAAAATGTCATAACGATGGGGTTGAAGTTTCCAAGCCAAATCTCAGTGCAAGAAGTCTCCTTACCATAGAAAAGTCTCTGTGGAGATTCTGTGATTCCGCATGGCAACATGATGTCACGACTGAGGCACGTTGGCCCTAGAGTCTGCGTGGCCTTGTCTTTACATTCCATGGTCCTGCAGCCTGGGCCGCAGCAATGTGACAGTGGGAATAGCTGGAACCTCCCCAGCAGACATGTATACGACTGACTGTATGTGAACATGGAAGGTGAGGTCAGCTGCTGATCTCGGAAGCCAAAATCATCTGGATAAAACACATCATCGTCTAGTTCATCAGAGTCAGGGAAACTATCTTGCTCCATCTCATCAGGTCTGTGGGGAATAATGAACTGGTTAGAGAGTTTAGCCACATGATAACAATGAATGTAACACATATATTCATATGTAGCTTTAAAGCCATTTGAAGACCTTCCACAGTTTACAAAAATTATAGTGGGGAACTGAGAAAGCCAAAGAATAGGTCTGTGAAACACTTATGTTCCCCTTCCCTGGAGTATCCCCTTAGCCTTTAAATTATTCAAGAAGAGAAAAAAATTTAAAGGGACACTGAACCCAAATTTTTTCTTTCGTGATTCAGATAGAGCATGACATTTTAAGCAACTTTCTAATTTACTCCTATTATCAAATTTTCTTCATTCTCTTGGTATTTTTATTTGAAATGCAAGAATGTAAGTTTAGATGCAGGCCCATTTTTGGTGAAAAACCTAAGTTGTCCTTGCTGATTGGTGGATACATTCATCCACCAATAAAAAAGTGCTGTTCAGAGTTCTGAATAAAAAAAAAGCTTAGATGCCTTCTTTTTCAAATAAAGAAAGCAAGAGAACGAAGAAAAAAATGATAATAGGAGTAAAATAGAAAGTTGCTTAAAATGTTATGCTCTGCAAGAGGATTCAGGCAACAGGTTATGAGAATATTTGGGTAATTGAGAACAACCAAAGATTGTATTTTGTATTGAATTAAGTTACAATATTTATGTCTCAACTATCACTTAGTATGTATAAGAAAAATCTTTAATTTTTTTTTTTTTCTTTTATTATCCTTTGTTTTTCGTATAACTAATGATTGTGACATTGAACAATTTCTGAATTTTTATCCTCTCTGTATTCGACTGCATGTTGTATTCCTGAATCCTCTTTAATAAAAAGACATATATAAAAAAAAAATGTTATGCTCTATCTGAATCACGAAAGAAAAAAATTGGGTTCAGTGTCCCTTTAAGTGTGCTCAGTAACAGGTTAATAGCCAATACACAAATATAATGAATAATCCCTTCATAACCAAAATATTAGAGCTGCAAAATCTGTTGCCGCTCTACAAACAACAATAATAAATATAATAATAAATATAGTGGGTACAGAAACCCAAATAATATCCCCAATGCACCCACTATATATATATATATATATATATATATATATATATATATATATATATATATATATATATATATATATATATATATATATATATATACACACACAGTATATATACATGCATACTTTAGTGTAAAACATATTTGTCATTATAGTGTAACCTTAAAAAATTTGGTTGCACTATTAGAGTGAAATATAACAGTGTGAGGGATTAATTTGGTTAAACAGGTAAAAGTCCTATTAAATACCCCATCATCAAGCTGTTAAAGGGGAAAGATATAGGTTTGAAAATATCCTTAAAGGGACACTGAACCCAATTTTTTTCTTTTGTGATTCAGATAGAGAATGCAATTTTAAGCAACTTTCTAATTTACTCCTATTATCAAATTTTCTTCATTCTCTTGGTATCTTTATTTGAAATGCAAGAATGTAAGTTTAGATGCTGGCCCATTTTTGGTGAATAACCTCGGTTATTTTTGCTGATTGGTGGATAAATTCATCCACCAATATAAAAGTGCTGTCCAGAGGTCTGAACCAATAAAAGAAGCTTAGATGCCTTTTTTTTTTTTCAAATAAAGATAGCAAGTGAACGAAGAAAAATTGATAATAGGAGTTAATTAGAAAGTTGCTTAAAATTGCATGCTCTATCTGAATCAAAAGAAAAAAATTGGGTTCCCTTTAATCAGAAAGAGTCATGTAACGTGGGTCTGTAACCGAGTGCGATATTATTCACAGAAAATCTAAACTGGGCGAATTTCAAGCAGTGGTAATGTATTTATTGATAATAATTTCACAAACCTGATATATGTTTAAATAACAACTGTGTTACTTGGCCTTGAGCGATGAACTTGTTCACCTCCTTAGTTAATGTTTGTTCATCTGTAGAGGCTCTCCTATACACACAGTGCCTGACAGTTTAACCATTTACTACACAAGTTGAAGAGATATATATCACACAAACACAATAGTAACTGTTTTAATGAGAAAAACTATTACAAAAAACTATTTTGGAAAGATCTAGTGTAAATCTCAGAACTATGCATTTAGCTTCTAAGCTTCGTACGTAGTGGGTTGCTTTGAAGCGGAGTCTTATACTTTAATTAGATTATAGGCAAGGATTCTCATTATACATTTAGAGATACTATGCTCAGGGTACCCCAGTGGGGGTACCACAGGGCTGTATAATCTGAAGGTCATGCTCTCATATGGGGCAGGAGGTATTCTCTGACTTTTCAACCCATATGTACTCAAGGATGGTATCACATGTAGACACTAATGCCAATCACAAACATACATCTAGTAATAAAGAGCCTATATATTCCCCAGTACAGTTTCTAAATTGATTTACAGAGGAGTGACATGTACAGGACGAAACTGTAGCACAGTTAAAAAAAACAAAAGTCAAAATTAAACGTTCATGATTCAGATACAGCACTCAATTTAAAACAACTTTCCAATTTACATCCATTATCTAAATATGCAGTCTCTGAGGCACCAGATCCTACTGAGCATGTGCAAGATTCACAAATATGCATTTTGTGATTGGCTGATGGCTGTCACATGATGCAGTGGGAAGGAAAATAAAACTAACCGCAATTTGACTGAAAAAAAAAAATCTACATGTGAAAATAAAACTAAGTATGTTTGCACTGTCTATTTACTATGCATTTATTGATTATGTAATTCTACTGTGCTTGGTGGTCTTTAAATTCCTGTCCAAGGTGTTCAAGTCTGAGAAACTACTCATTTCAACTTAGGCAATAAGCAGCACCCTAAAGAGAGGAAGTGATGAACAGATAGTAATCTCTACCTTGCATTTTGCAATATACTATACTGTGTATACATGCTCACTTGTCCCATGGAAGGCAATAAATTCACAGACATTAGGGACAGTTTACTCAAAAATGTTCTCCCCTTTAATGTGTTTCCAATGATCCACTTTACCTGCTGGAGTGTATTAAATTGTTTACAAGTATTTGCTTTACCCTTATATTGACATTCGAAATAGTTGATTTAGCCTGTGGTATCCCCACCTATCCTGAAAGTTTTTGGCCTTAATGCCAAGCTGTGTAAACACAGCCAGTAGAAGAAATTACACTCTCAGTGGGGTATAGAAGAGATAAGGTAATAAAATTGGTAGCTGTTAAATCAGATTTTGTCGGATACTTTCAATAAAAGTGTGGTTATTTTATTGGGATGTAGTTTTTCAATTTAGATTCTTTAAAATTAATTAAATTAATTAAAAAGTCTAATAGTTTTTTTTATTTTTTATAATTGCATTACTATTTGGAAAAAAAAGTAATTTTCGGTTTCGGTGTACGGCAAAGTACAAAGTACAAAGTTTCGGTCCAGAATTTGCATTTTGATGCATCACTAGAATTAGCTGATTTTGTGTTTTGAAGCCATAACCTAATAAAATGGGTTGAGCTTGTAGGTATGATCAGATCTCATTAGTTTATCACATTGTGTATTTATAACTGCTTCATCTCATATCTGTCCGTAAACCAGTCACCAATACTTGGAGAGAACAATGGAAAATTAACATTATCCAGTATAGTCCTAGAAAACTGTTATAATGTGCAAAACAGTAAGTCAAATAATGAACTAGTTAAGTAATGAACTCAAACAGCAGCTGTTACCTAGCGTCAAATTTGAAAATATGCTACACAATAATTTTACTGAAAATATCAGGGGGGGGAAAAACGCCATTTTCGGACGAAATTTCGGTGCATCCCTAGCTAATTCATATACACAATCTCATACATTTTATACTGGTAGCTGGTAAAAAAAAAGTAATTGGAAACACATTAAGGGAAAAACTATTTTATAGTATACTGTCCCTTTAAAGATAAATCCAAGAATGTGATATATATATATATCAAACTGTATAAAATATTTATTCAAAAGTTCAATGGATAAAAAAATCAACAACAGTGTTTATTAAAGGTACCCCATTACACTAGACTTTTTTTTGCATAATTGTTGTGTAGATGATCCATTTATATAGCTTGTCAGGAGTGTTTATGTAAAAATGTATAGTTTTGCTTATTTTTTTTAAAAAACATTGTGCTGATTTTCCTCACCAAGCCCCACCCACATTGTCAGATGTATACACACGTTTACAGAGTCCTGTTTATGTTATCTGTCTTTTTATATGAGGGGGGGGGAGGGGGGGTCTGCTCTTCTTGTTTTCCCAGCCTATTTCAGTGGGTGTCCCAGACTAACCTCATCAACAGTGCTAAACTGGGAGCTTCTAAGTAAGTAAGTATCTATGCGTATTCTTCTTTATAATAGTGTCTATTACATGCAGTTATATGAAAATTGGTGTATACTACCCCTTTAAGCTGACTTGGCATGGATCATATTAAATGTATAAATATCTAACTACTCCTTTGCCTGAGAAAAATCAGTTTCAGGGCAACACATACAACTAAAAAACGAAAACAAGTCAAAATTAACTTTTATGATTCAGATAGAACATGCGGTTTTAAGTCACTTTCCAATTTACTTCCATAATAAAATTTTGCACATTCTTTTTATATTTACATTTTCTGGGGAACAAGATCCTACTGAGCATGTGCACAAGCTCACAGGGTATGTGTATACTAGTCTGTGATTGGCTGATGTTTGTCACATGATACAGGGGCCAGAAAATTGGAGAAAAAATAAATTTGTCAGAAAAAAAAATCTACAGCTTATTTGAAATTCAGAGTAAGTGCATTGTCGTTTTATTATGCACTTGTTAATTATGTAATTCTACTGCATTGAGTGGTCCTTTAAGATAGAATATCTGTTTGCAAATTTCAGACACAAATCCAAGTATAGCGCTGCGGAATCTGTTGGCGCTCTACAAATAACCGATACTAATAATAAGTAATTTAGTAGTGATAGCAAATCTAAAAACACATTAAAAATACTGTATCTGTTTAACCCCTTAATGACCGACGTGCAGGGTACGTCTTTCAAAAAAATACAGTTAATGTCTGAGGAGGTACCCTGTACGTTATCGGTCTTGGAAAGCGGTGGAAGCGATCCTGATCGCTTCCAGCCGCTTTCCGGTTATTGCAGTGATGACTTGATATCGAGGCATCCTGCAATAACCATCCTTGGCCATCCGATGCAGAGAGAGCCACTCTGTGGCCCTCTCTGCACCAGACATCGATGGCCGCAATCGTTGGTGGGTAGGAGCCGACGTGGGAGGCGGGTGGGCGGCCATCGATGGCTCCTGTAATGCAGAGGGAGGCGGGGTAGCGCCCGGACACGAGCGCGTGCACGGGGCGGCAGGGGCAGGCACGTGCACGGGGAGGGAGCGGGTGGGAACCGCTACACTACAGAAAATTTGTTGGAGAAAAGTGGGAAAAGGGGGGGAAAGGAAAGTAAAAAAAAATAATACATAAATGATCTGGCAGGGGGAAGCTACACTACAGAAAAAAAAAACACTTTTTTTTGTAAACTGGGTACTGGCAGACAGCTACCAGTACCACAGATGGCTCCCAATAAGGCAGAGGGGGAGGGTTAGAGAGCTGTTTGTGGGGGATCAGGGAGGTTGGGGGCTAAGGGGGGGATACTACTCAGCAGCATATGTAAATATGCTAAAAAATATAAAAATTTTTTAAAAGATACCTTTTATTTTAGTACTGGCAGACTTTCTGCCAGTACTTAAGATGACGGGGACAAATGTGGGGTGGGGGAGGGAAGGGAGCTGTTTGGGGGGGATCAGGGGGTGTGATGTGTCAGGTGGGAGGCTGATCTCTACACTAAAGCTAAAATTAACCCTGCAAGCTCCCTAGAAGCTACTTAATTAACCCCTGCACTGCTGGGCATAATACACATGTGATGCGCATTGGCATTTAGCGGCCTTCTTATTACCAAAAAGCAATGCCAAAGCCATATATGTCTGCTATTTATGAACAAAGGGGATCCCAGAGAAGCATTTACAACCATTTGTGCCATAATTGCACAAGCTGTTTGTAAATAATTTCAGTGAGAAACCTAAAATTGTGAAAAATTTAAAGTTTTTTTTTAAATTTGATCGCATTTGGCGGTGAAATGGTGGCATGAAATATACCAAAATGGGCCTAGATCAATACTTGGGGTTGTCTACTACACTACACTAAAGCTAATATTAATGCTAGAAGCTCCCTACATGCTCCCTAATTAACCCATTCACTGCTGGGCATAATACACGTGTGGTGCGCAGTGGCATTTAGCTGCCTTCTAATTACCAAAAAGCAACACCAAAGCCATATAAGTCTGCTATTTCTGAACAAAGGGGATCCTAGAGAAGCATTTACAACAATTTATGCCATAATTGCATAAGCTGTTTGTAAATAATTTCAGTGAGAAACCTAAAGATTGTGAAAAAGTGAATGATTTTTTTTTATTTGATCGCATTTGGTGGTGAAATGGTGGCATGAAATATACCAAAATGGGCCTAGATCAATACTTTGGGTTGTCTTCTAAAAAAAATATATACATGTCAAGGGATATTCAGGGATTCCAGACAGATATCAGTGTTCCAATGTAACTAGCGCTAATTTTGAAAAAAAGTGGTTTGGAAATAGCAAAGTGCTACTTGTATTTATTGCCCTATAACTTGCAAAAAAAGCAAAGAACATGTAAACATTGGGTATTTCTAAACTCAGGACAAAATATAGAAACTATTTAGCATGGGTGTTTTTTGGTGGTTGTAGATGTGTAACAGATTTTGGGGCTCAAAGTTAGAAAAAGTGTGTTTTTTTCCATTTTTTCCTCATATTTTATAATTTTTTTGATAGTAAATTATAAGATATGATGAAAATAATGGTATCTTTAGAAAGTCCATTTAATGGCGAGAAAAACGGTATATAATATGTGTGGGTACAGTAAATGAGTGGGAGGAAAATTACAGCTAAACACAAACACCGCAAAAATGTAAAAAATAGCCTTGGTCCCAAACGGACAGAAAATGGAAAAGTGCTGTGGTCATTAAGGGGTTAAAACAACGAGGTTGGGATGATTAGATAGTATTACATTTAGGGCCACACATACAAGACTTTTCATGAGATACCAGGCAAGTTTATGTTTATAGCCCTGCATTTAAAAAATCAGATAATAAATTTGTATGCTATTCATCACTGTATTTGTTTTGTTCTTATCTAGCAGCAGAGGGCAGACTTTCTAGGGTTCAGGGCCTGTCAAGTAATGAAAAAGCATTTTTGTAGACTGGCAGATATGAGCTGGACCACAGGTTGCAAAGGGTTAAACATGTCCTTGTGTTCAGCGGAGCAAGTAGCAATAAGAAATTAGTGCTCTCAAAAAAAAAAAGAACACATACACATTTTCAAATAGTCTAAACATGGTTAAAGGGACAGTCTAGTCGAAATTAAACTCTCATGATTCAGATAGGGCATGCAATTTTAAACAAATTTCAAATTTACTTTTATCATTAAATTTGCTTTGTCCCTTGGTGATATTTTTGAAAAGCTAAACCTAGGTAGGCTCAAACTGATTTTTAAACCGTTGAAAACCGCCTCTTAGCTCAGAGCATTTTGAAAGTTTTTCACAGTTAGACAGTACTAGTTCATGTGTGTCATATAGATAACATTGTGCTCACTCCCGTGGAGTTATTTATGAGTCTGCACTGATTGGCTAAACGGCATGTCTGTCAAAAGCACTAAGATAAGGGTCTGCAAAGGCTGAGATACAAGGTAATCACAGAGGTAAAACATAAATTAATATAACTGTGTTGGTTATGCAAAACTGGGGAATGGGTAATAAAGGGATTATCTATCTTTTAAAACAATAACAATTCTGGTGTAGACTGTCCCTTTAATAGCAACTTAAATTGTATTATTCAGCAATTTTTTTTACTGCAATGAGGTTAATTCCCTTAGAGAGTGTTAAAGGGACAGTAAAGTCAAAATTACACTGATGATTGATATACAGCATACAATTTTAAACAAGTTTCCAATTTACTTCTTTTATCGTATTAGCTTTGTTTTCTTAGTATCCTTTGTTGAAAAGGCATATTTAGGTAGGTTCAAGAGCAGCAATGCCCTACTGGGAATTATTTTCTGATTGGCGACTGCAAAAATATTCCTCTTGTCGCTGTCTCGCCAGATGTGATCAGCTAGCTCCCACTAGTGCATTGCTGCTCCTTTAGCACCGGATACCATGATAATGAAACAAATATAAGTAAATTACAAAGTTGTTAAAAATGTTATGCTCTGAATCGTGAGTCCCCTTTAACATCAACCTCCTTTGTTGGGAAGCCTTTCCCTGATGTAACTTTTCTTTCTGTAAACTCTTATTTACCACATTGCTCCTGAGCCTATTACCTCCACAGATGCTGGCAGAGTCTACAGCACTTTCTTCTTTAGTAAGGTCATTTACACATGATGGCTAGCAGCACACAGGCTTCTTGTTTTCAGCTTTAGAAACCAACCATTTAGCTAATTTTAGTTCTGGGAGCGGAAACCACAACTGTGCTCTCACTACTGTAAACTGGATGATACTAAAGTAAATAAATTGCATGGACACAACTTCTGAAGATTAAAAAAAAAAACAATAGATAAAAAGTGATACATTTATCCAGTGTTTAGTGTACAACCTGTATAAACAATCTTTACTTTTTTTCATGCTGACATTACTTGGCTGCTTAAAAACAATGGATGTAGCCAAAGGGTTAAACTGTGCCCATTAACTCTTCCATAGCCAAATCCCCAGCAGTTTTAACGTATATCTTGCAAGACTATTTCGCAGGAAATGTTTGAAGGAGCCACGTTTCTCTTTAAACCTTCCTCTTTTGAGTGACAAAAGGCATTTCCTTTCCCACTGTGCTCTGTGGTGGCTGATTCCACCATCGTTGCAAACCAAAACAACACAGTATAGTAATAGAGGTGGTTGTGTTTATCATCAGAACGAGGTTTATGAAAGCGTCACGTGACCAGACACGGCTAGAGAGAGCTGAGTCATGTTTGGGGACAGTTAGAGCATGGAATCTAACATAAAGCTTAGCAGCAGCAAACACAAGACGATTCTAACACTCTGCTCTTACTTATTTGTAGATCAATAAACTTACATAATTAACAATTTAACCAAAAAGGCATTTAAACAGACACATCTTTCAAAGAGAATTTTTTTTAGTTAATCTAAAGAAGAGCACTTCAAGATTAAAATGTCTTTTTAAACAGATGTTCAATTCAAACAACTTTTCATATCAGCTGTACTTCCTATTGGTTTACCTTTCAATTCTAACAACTTTTTCTTAATCTATATATATATTGCTGCTCTTTCATAGATAAGAAAAAAGTAAAAAAGTACAATGTCTCTAACTGTACAAATCCCATTTTCTCTAAACCCTATTCATTTTGCTTGCAGTATTGTCACACAATAAGGAGGTTATTCATAGTCTAAACAATGTTGCCAAGACAACAGCATTTTGTTGTTTCATATGACCATAAGATAAAACAAAACATGCATCTGATAATGTTAAATCACTTAATTATTGTTATGTAAGCGCTTCCAGCTCTCTAACATCAAAAGTTTCTCCAAATCCCAACTCTTCTGTATGACAGTTCCATACATCCAATACACTTTCTGTATTGGCAATAACTTTATGAAACTATCCAATTGTATATAAACTCATTACATAGGGGCCAATTTATTAAGATCCGTATGGAGCTTGATGCCCCTGTTCGTGCGCGAGCCTTCAGGCTCGCCGGAAACAGCTGTTATACTGTCGGCATTTATCGATGTGCAGAGGACATGATATGCTACATCGTATCATGTCCGCTCACACTATGATAAATCTACCCCATAGACTCCACTCAGAAAAAAAAAGAGATTAGGAAAAAAATAATGTATTAAGCACTACCACTGCAGACAATAGGACACATGTATTATGAGTGCCACACTGGTCACTCCTGCTATAGGTTTGTCACATCAGTGCTGTGCATAGTGTCTTTTACAATCTGTTTTCTGCTGATAACTGACCATAAACAAATTGTTAGTATCAGTTAGCACACTTTGTCCTGCTGTTATAAACAGGACACTGCCATTAGTACACTTTGATCCTAGAAGGGACTTACCCATAAGTATGTCACTGTCATAAGTGCACTTTGGCCTTGGATGAGAAAGGCGCTTAAAGGGATATAAAAGTGCAAAAAGAAAATGATCTTATATGTTAGAACATTTTATTATGGCAGCATTGCCAACTGTGTGTTTAACCCATGCAAATTAAGTAAACACATAGTAAAAGCTAGCTCTGGAGCAGCAATGCCCTACTGGGAGCTAGCTGAAAACATCTAGTGAAGGATGTGTACATATTCTTTTTCAACAAAGCAAACCAACAGAACAAAAAGTAAATTAGAAATGAATGTGTCTTAAATTGACATGATCTGTCTGAATCATGCCATTTTAATTTTGTATTTCCTATCCCTCTGAATTCAGCTCCTACTCTTCTTGCAGTTTAATAGCAAGAAAACGGGGGAGGAAATATCCTGGAGCATTTTTCCTCTAATTTCAAGCTTTCCTAAAACAGACAGGCAATTTAATCCCAACAGGATCCTGCCCTGCCAGCTCTCATTTTATACATCAGCACTATCTGGGTTTATGAGACAGATGTGCAGCTCACAGCTGGCCGCTCAGCTTCAGATACTGCTACTAAACCTGACATCTGCTGCTGCCTTATCCCAATACAACCCTAGCTTGGCAAGCCACCAGTGACAAAATCACATTGCTAAAACAATTTGAATGGCAATATAAATGTGTACCTTAATTTAATTGTAATTAACCTTTTTGTGTTATAATGTGGTTAACTAAATTAGTTGAGATTAAACAGGTTAATAAAATCTTTGAAGGGGGCAGCTATTAGTTTCAAGGTGGAGCCGTGAATAGCTGAATCTGGTGGGATTAATATGCTTCAGAATTATTTTGCTTGATATTGGCACTTTCTATTGCCTCTAACCATTTTTAAAAATTCTTTATCTTTTTGATGCCAGGAATAGTGAGCAGCCCTTCCTAATCCTGCACACAGAAGGATATGGGACATAAAAGATCATTTGCCATGTTTTAGAGACAAACATTCCTAAATATATATAATTTCCCCTATCAAAATAACTAATGAATAACTAATAGCACATTAAACACCTTATTTTAATGAACATTTCATATAATTCTGCACCTCTGACAGGTGTAATACTTTCAAACCACTTTGTAAATATTAAAGTTTCCCCTAGACGCTTGTAAAACAAGTCCTCGACTCACCTATTGCCCCATCCCATATGCACAGTTAAACTATGTTATCTCATTAAGTGAAATATCAACCTGTTCCCACCATCTACTACAATTATTTAACCCTTAATTTCCTATTCTTAGCATGATTATTAAAATGCCCCCTCTTAGCCTAGGTACCCCAACTTTACAATCCAGCCTTGCCATCCCCTACTTACCATCAGTCTAGCTGAGTACCCTCTTCCTACCTGCACAGAAAAATCTAAACTTCCCTTATGTTCCCAAATCACCTGGCAAACCTTACTTAGTTTCACAACAAATCCTGGGCTTCCCATCTCTGATACATAAACACTTTACTACACAGGTCCTTCTCCCCCAATTAAACAAAGCACCCGGTGTCTCACTTCTTACCTGCAAAGTTCAGTTCTCCTCCCGGTAGCTGTAAGCTGCATGAATGTGAACAGTGAGCTGGCTAAGGCTGGGGAGGGATCTGCAGTGATTGGCAGGAGGGGCCTCCAGTGCCTGACTCAGGGCATGTCTGTGTCGTGCTGTCTGTGTTCTTGATCTTGAACTGTGTGTAACCTACTCTCATAACAGTATACAATCTGAGTGTATAATTACAGTGTGTGACTAGGTGAGTGTAATCTCACTCACAGTATGGTGTACACGCTTACTGGTGTTTACTATATGCACTCACTATAACTTCATCATCTGTCATTGTGCTTCAAAGCTCAGTGGGGGGAAATCTATTTACACTGTGCTTTCTATGTAGTGACTGGTCAGACTAATCTCAATGAGCGCTGGCTTTGCAGTTTCCTGTCTGAATTCACTAATGACTAGATTCCTCTTGCACAATTTAGCATTTTAGCTGTTACTACTCTCATTTACTGTGTGCTATCTGTATTCAGCAAGTACTGTCAGCTCTCCCTCATTCTGTTCTTGCATACACCTCTTATGATGCTGCATGCTTACAGCACTTTTATACAAAAGTCATAAGGGACAATAAACTCTAGGAAAGTGTCAGCACAAAACTCCCTGCACTAGACATAAGGTGCCTCAAGGTTGTTGTTGTCTCACACTGTAGTTTGATCACTGTCCCACCAGGAAAGAGCAATCACTGAGAGAAATGCCGTTTCTTGCACCTACATTGCAGAGGAAACTTTAAAGGGATATAAACAGTAATTAATTTTAAAGTGATATAAACAAAATAATGCAGTAAATATAAACAGTAAATTATGTAATCAAAGCAAAAATCAGCCTCAGAATAACATGAAGATGCATTTTTACAATTATATTAGTTGTTTAAATATTGGAGATATGAGTGTAAAGGTTTCATTTCTATAAAGAACTCTAGTTTCTATTAAGCAATGGGGGCCGCAATGTTCGAACTAATTTCTCTGTCTTCTGCTGAGAACAATTACGCAAAGATATACATAATAGGGGTCAATTTAGCAAGCTAAGGCAGTCAGGGGCGTACATATGCGCCCCTGTCCACCGCAGCTCGCCTCTGGTGGACTGAATTCCGCTGGCGGAATTCATCATTGCACAAGAACTCAATTTTGCTCTCTTGTGCAACGCCGCCCCTGCCCACGCACAATCACACGCGGGCAGGAGCTGTCAATCTCCCCAGTCGAACGAGACCAGGGAGATTGAAATTCGCCACCTAAGAGGTGGAGAAGAGTTAGGGAAGCAGCCGTCTGAAGACCGCTGCTTTATAAATACAGACTGCAGGTTCTCTTGTGAGAATCTGCAGTCGTAGGGGTGCAAAGCGTTTGATAAATCGACCCCATAGGGTTGACACCTAAGCCATGTTTTCATGGACATTTATAAGTAGACATGTGCAATTTGTTTCGGCTGAATTTAGTTTTCAGTCAAATTTTGGCTTATTCAGAGATTTGGATGAATCCAAATTTCCGAAACGGCACCATAACTAAAATCCCGAAAAATTCAGAAAACAAATAAATCCATTTCCGAAATTTCAGATCCATTCTTCATATTCATTCTAACTAATCTATTCTATAACCGCCATCCCCCGCAACACCAATACTAAAAAAAACAGTAACTAAACCGATTAACCCCTAAACCGCCGTCCCCCCACATCGCCAACACTAAATAAACATATTAACCACTAAACCACCCCCCCCACATCGCCAACACTACCTAATCCTATTAACCCCTAAACCGCCGTCCCCCCACATCGCCAACACTAAATAAACATATTAACCCCTAAACCGCCATCCTCCATTGCGACTACCTAAATAAAAATATCAACCCCTAAACCGCCGCCGCCCCCCCACATCGCAAACACTAAATAAATTTATTAATCTCTAAACCGCCATCCCCCCACATCGCAACTACCTAAATTAAACTATTAACCCCTAAACTTAACACTCCCTAACGTTAACATAATTAAAATAGACCTAAATTAAAGTTACAATATTAATAACTACCTAGTTAAAATAAATACAAACTTACCTGTGAAATAAAAATAAAACCTAAGCTAGTTACAATATTACTATTTACTAACTACCTAGTTAAAATAAATACAAACTTACCTGTGAACTAAAAATAAAAACTAAGCTTAAAGTGTATGTAAATTTTTTTTTTTTTTTTTTTTTTTAAAATAATTTTTATTGAGGTTTACAACACAAATGACATCAAGTTTGCACAGTACATAACGAATGGCATGTCTAAGAAGAAAAAAAAAAAAAGAACAGTAAGGTCCTAGTCGATTACTTGCACATCAGCATATCAGAGAACAAATCAAAACATCAAGTCCATGCAGGCTTATACATATACTCTAGGCTGGCCGCTTTTGGACCTTCCAAGTATCTCAATATTTGACAGGCTCCCCAAGACTAGCACATTAATATTACAAAAATATAATGCCATTTATGATTCAATAATAGAAAGCAAAAATTTAGGGTGCAAACTCCACAACAAACCTCTTTTTCTTTATAGCATTAGTCTCCCAAAAAAATTAAAGATAAAGTACCCCCCGAGTCAAATTTAGCGGTCACTTTCGGGCCTCAGGTGCCAGATACAGGTAAGGGGTGAAAATTGGGAGAATGTTAACAGGGCCACTTATGGACCCAATGCTAAGGCAAAATAATTGAGTAAAATAAATGAGATAATCCCCTAGACTACACAAACAAGTGAGAGTTTAACATACCCCAGCAAAGAATTTGTGGCTACTCATGAGCCACGGATTTAGAGTAGTATCCAGGGGCGAATATTGGGGTAAATATTAGCAGGTCCACACTTGGACCCATTCTAAATAAAGTGATATAATAAAGATATATAGGCCTCTTTAGGGCCTCTATGCAGTGTTCAATACAGCATAATAAAGTTTTTTCCTGTTTACTACTTTTCATGGCATATATATGGGTACACATGTATACATGTACTTACATCGTTTTAAATACTAGTCCTGATGAATACCCACATACACGTGCAACTCTGGAGTCCTGTGTAGAAACAGTGCGCTAATGGAAAGATGATGGGATATCTAAAAGTATATGTACTAAAATCCACACATACTCATACACAAGTACACAGGACCTATATAGAACCAATACCTGCACATATCTATACACAAGCATACAGAACCTATATAACACTGCAAAAGATCTATGGTGGGCAAAAGTTATATAACCATTATATCCTCGTAATAGAGGATTAAGTGTTAGTGTCACAATGTGTATAAAATCAGATTTAAATTGGAAAGAGAGAGTTCCTCCCTATTACCCACTAATGGTCAAGGCAATCTAAAATGAGATTTCCCATAAACAAACAAAGATAAGCTGCGAAAACGGGCATCAGGCTTTCAGGCCTTCATAACATTTCACATTATATAAATGACAAGGGGTAACACTATAGTACTAACAGGTTTGTGGAAAAATAATGGCTACCGCTCAGTACTGCAGACCCAAGTCCCAGCCAACCACCCGTCCGTACCTCACATAAAGTACATAGTGCCAGACCAAGCAATCAGCTGCAATAAATTCTAATACATATTTCAGTCAGGCCCATATTCTATACATTTAAAGTGTCTCTTATGCTCACGGGAGAACAGACCAGTCAGTGAACTGAAAGTGAGTACCTAGTGTCGGCACTATTCCTCGGTATGTGCCCATCACTGAGCTCCTTGACCAAGAGAAAAGGCTTCACCCACTAACCAACACCGGCCCTGAGGAAGCTGCAAAGTCCCAGTCCATTGGCCATTGTCTTTAGGGGATTTAAGGTGGCGCAACTGCAATCAGAGAATCTCAGCACGATCAAGTGGGGTCGACTACCCACGTCTAGCAGTAGCATTGCAACCCGGCCAGCACTTATCTCTTGCCTGTATGTAGAACCCTGTAGCGTGGTAACATCTCCGAGCGTGAAAGGGGCCGCTCCTTCTATTGCCACCCAGTCACTAGGCTGCTGTGTCTCGGCGCTTGAGTCAGTGGTAGGTTTATCGCTGCCACTATGTTCCGGCGATGTAGCAGTCTGCTCCGTTTCTGCGTTGGCCACCATTAGGGAGCTGGAAAGGCTGACTGTGTGTGGTTCCTCTTCTGATATCTTGGAACTGCGGGAGTTAGGCCAGGGGGCCCCTTCAGTGACGTTGCTCCCCAATATCTTATGTTCCTCCGCGGCACTTCTTGTACACACAAAGCTAGCAGGGAAGTCAGCAACCTCCAGTGACGGTTGCATTAGATCTTGCAGCGTAGTGCCCGACTCTTTTTGGATGTAGCTTCTAGATAGTGTTAGCCCATTAGCTTTACCAGCCTCAGTAATAAGCGGTCTTGCCAAGTTATCCAGGTTCTCAGCCCTGATATCCCATACTCTGGATACTGTTTCAAAGTGCGAGCAAAGGAGGTTCTCAAGTTCCCGCAATGTGATATAAGCTGTGGTCGCCATGTTAAGATGAAACTAGGAATTATCAAGAGTAAATAAAAGAACAGTCCAGTAACCGTTAAACTGGTTTGATAACCCAGGGTTTTGGATCCTGGGGGGGTATATCTGCGGTAGCTTTAACGGCACCAATGAACAGAGCATGAAGGCCCCGCAACCTCATGGCCAGTCATAGTGCGGTCAGCTGAGGAGCATAGGCAGGTCCGTTTTGTGCCAGAAGCCTCCAGTCCCTTCTTTGGTAGTACAGTGGTTGAGTAGCTTATACTTTCCAAAAAAGAATGGAGTTAAGTTGAGAATTAATCCAAAAATAGCGGTTTGGGATCAGGAGCTCTTCAGACACACGTCCTACCGCAACAGCTGCAGGCTCCGCCCCCCGTGTATGTAAATTTTGATGAACCAGTGCCCGTTTTTTAATAATCCTATTAAAAACAGGGGCACTTTCATTCATCAAACTTTACATTTCACTGGTTTTGTTAAAATACTTTTCTTTGTGAAAGCCGCTCCTGCGCTTCCCCATCTGTCGCAAGCCTCTTCCTACATTAGAAATGACGATCCCGGGCTTCCTCCAATTACGGCGTTGCTTTAGGCAATGATCCCCCGGGGGGGAAGCCGTGATTGGAGGATGCCTGGAATCGTCATTGCTAATATATGAAGAGGCTTGCGACGGGCTGGAGAAGCGCTGGGGCGGCTTTCAAAAAGAAAAGGTATTTTAACAAAACCAGTGAAATGTAAAGTTTGATGAATGAAAGTGCCTCTGTTTTTAATCGGATTTTTAAAAACTGTGCATTCACTTTAAACTAAAAAAAACCCTAACATTACTTGTTTAAAAAAAATAATAAAAAGACTAAAAAATATAAACATTACTAAAAACAATATAACTTAACTTTACAAAAAAATTAGAAACTACAATTACAAAAAATAATAAACACTACAATTATATAAAAAAAAATCTACCATTGCAAAACAATAAGAAACGAAATTATCCAAAATAATAAAAAATTATTCCTATTCTTATACCCCGTTCAAAAAAACACGCCAAAATAAAAAAAAACCCTAATGTATAATAAACTACCAATAGCCCTTAAAAGGGCCTTTTATAGGGCATTACCCTAAAGTTAACGACTCTTTTGCCAATAAATTAAACCAAATACCCCCTAACTAAAAAAAAACCTAATCTACCCATTGCCCCGAAAAGGACATTCAGCTCTTTTTCAGTCCATTAAATATAAAAAATCCCTAATCTTTAAAAAAACAAAAACCCAAAAATAAAAAAAACACTAACCCAAAAGCGGTACTCCCAGCGGCAATACATCTTCATCCAGGCGGCTCCATCTTCATCCATCAAGGGTCCGGCATCTTCTATCTTCATGGCGGAGGCGGAGCGGTCGGTGGATGTGCAGAGGCGGAGGTCCATTGGTCCGACGTGAAGGTTCTCTTCATGCGATCGTCTGCCACACACTAAAGATTGAATGCAAGGAACCCTTTTTATATTGGGGTACCCTTGCATTCCTATTGGCTGAAAAATTCAAATCAGCCAATAGGATGAGAGCTGCTTAAATCCCATTTGCTGTTCAAATCAGCCAATAAGATGAAGATAGAAGATGCCGGACCCGCGATGGATGAAGATTGATCCACCTGGATGAAGATGTATTGCCGCTGGGAATAAGATGGATGTCCGGACTTCATCAATCGTGAGTACCGATTTTGGGTTAGTGTTTTTTTTTATTTTTGGGTTTCTGTTTTTTTAAAGATTAGGGATTTTTTTTTATTTTTAATGGGCTAAAAACGAGCTGAATGTCCTTTTTAGGACAATGCCCATACAAATGCCCTTTTCGGGGCAATGGGCAGATAAGGTTTTTTTTAGTTGTAATGTTAGGGGCTATTTGGTTTAATTTATTGGCAAAAAAGCCGTTAACTTTAGGGCAATCCCTTACAAAAGGCCATTTTAGTTGAAATAATTTTTATTGCGGAACACACAAGAAAAAAGGGCATTGTACATCACATATTAATCATCAAAAGGAGACCCCCCTTCCCTCCTCTTCCTAGCGGAGGGCTTCTCAACCCAATGTCCTTTATAGTTGCGTTGCTGTGATTACCAAAAGAGGGACTTTCTAATTGTATCTGTATCATATCTTAGGTTAGTCCAGGAGGATCTGCTAATCAGTGTGTCCGAATTCCTACATGGAGGTTTCTTGAGAGAGAGGCGAGTCCAGTGTCCAAAGAAAAAACTTTGAAAGATCTTTTCCTTTGATATCCCCTCTCTCCTTATATCTCTCAAATGTATCATCTAAACCTCCCTTTTTCCCCACCGAAATATTAAAACATTAAATTGCAAACATTTTAACATAAAAATCAAACAAAAACTGAATAACTTGCCTGTCTCCTTAAACTTCTTACTGCAGATCCAGCAAAGGAGCCCCTAGTCTCATTGTCAAACACGGGTCTCTATGTTCAGTCAGTGTCTTATATCCCCGTGCCTTCCTTTTTGATCGCCTATGTTATGTGGTATCCAGGTATCTTATTACTAAAGTCAAAATTTGTTAGAATCCTTTCAGTATCCAGTAGTTCCATACTCTTAAAAATCGGTCATGGTTAGCTTGTATAAAAGAAGCTGATTCAGACATCTTGTAAGTAGTTTTGATCTTCTCCATTACCTCCCCTCAATGTAGGTGCCCCTGTCTTCCAGTATTTAGCCACACATATCCTGGTAGCAGTGCAAAGGGTGCGAATGAAGGTGTTTGTAGTTGTGTTAAAAGATTTTATATGTTCATTTAGCAGTGCCTGAGACACTGTCAGTGTGATATTTTCAGATAATACTTCACTTAATAGGTTAGATAGGTTAGTCCATATCTGTTTTATTTGTGGGCAGTCCCACCACATATGAATATATGTCCCCGTCTCCGCACACCCTCTATAATAGTTTTTACTGGCAGTTGGAGTGTAATGTGATGTGACTATCGGAGTGAGATACCACGAAAGGTGGATTTAATGCAGTTTTCTTTAAAGTCTGCGCTTATTAATCCCTTCCCGGCTGTCTGGAAGACTACCTCCCATTCTTATTTTGTCTGTGTCTTATTTGTGTCTAGTTCCCATTTCTCCATTAGAGGAGTTTTTGAAGTAGTCTTGGCCTTCTGTATCGCTATATATGTGTGTGAAATTAGCTTTTTGTTTCTAACCTTGGAACTAGAGTAACGCTCTAGTATCGTCAAACTCTGTCTAGGGTTTCGGGGTATAGCCTTTGTGATAGCTGATGCTATTTGTAAATATAAAAACCAGTGTAGTTTTTCCGGTGTTAGTTTCTCCTGTATTTGTTGGTATGTAGCAATCTTACCTTTATGTAGGAAATCAGCTACCCTATAAAGCCCTTTATTTTCCCACTTTCCTATTTGTGAGTGAAAGTCTGAATTTATAATCGTTCTAACTGGTCTCATCAGTGAGTTTGCTGGAAGCAATTGAAGAGACGTAGATAATGAGTTCCACAGAGACATCATCTCTTCTGTAAGTTTCGAGGTCTGTTTGTCCCTAATTGTCTGTCCCGCCTGCTCCCACAGGATGTCGTCTGGATGTTTACAGCCTGACAACAGGGTCTCAACTCGTACCCACACCACGTCATTTGGTGTTTTACCCAATAAAGTCGTCTGTGCTAGTCTAGCTGCTTGGTAGTAGTTCAGTAAATTTGGGACTCCCACCCCCCCAAGTTGTCTGTGTTGTAGCAATATATGGGAATAGATTCTAGCTTTTTTGTTGCCCCTTAAAAAACCCACCAAGTCAGTCTGTAGTTTGTTGAGTTCCAGTAAGGGGATTTTAATTGGTAGGGCCCGGAAAAGATACAGCAATCTTGGAAGAATGTTCATTTTAATGGCCGATAGACGCCCATACCAAGAGAACCCGCCCATCCTCCAGGTGTTTATCTCCTTCCTAATTGTCTTTTATAGAGGGACATAATTCAATTTATATAATTCTGTGATATCACTTGAGATTCTGACTCCTAAATATTTAATCGCCTCTTTAGCCCATGTAAATGTGAAATTGGTTTAAATTACCTTTTTAGTATGATAGTGCCTCACACTTTTCTAAATTGATCTTATATCCTGAGATAGCAGAGTACTGTTGTATTATTTGATATAAATGTGGTAGGGATATTGTCGGTTTAGTCAAGGTTAGGAGGACATCGTCCGCAAACAAGGAGATTTTGAATTCATTCCCCTCTATCATGACTCCATGGACTTCTGGAGTCGAGCGGATCCTAGCTGCCAAGGGCTCTATGCATAGCGCAAATAAGAGCGGTGAAAGGGGACAGCCCTGTCTTGTCCCGTTCCGTATTTCTATGAGCTTTGACTTATAACCAGCCGCTCTAACATGGGCTGTGGGGTGGGAATAGATGCTCTTAATAGCTTGTACAAAGGGTCCCCTAAATCCCAACTCTGCCAAAACCTCCATCATAAATTCCCAGTCTATTCTGTCGAATGCCTTCTCCGCATCCAGAGATAGGATCAGAGAAGGCGTTTGCGTCTTATTAAGGTAGTCAACCAGGGAGATCATACGTCTGGTGTTATCTGGTGCTTCTCTTTCTAAAATAAACCCCACCTGATCTGGGTGAATCAGGTCAGGAAGGTACAGTTTGAGTCTGTTAGCTAAAATTTTTGTAAAGATCTTTATGTCTTGATTAATTAGGGAAATAGGTCTATAACTTTGACATAATTTAGGGTTCCTTCCTGACTTCGGTATCACCACTATCTTGGCCTGCAAAATTTCTTTTGGGATTTCCCTGCCTTGTAAAATGTCGTTACAGAATTTCACTACGTGTGGGACTAAAATGGATTTAAAAAGTTGGTAGTACTCTCCTGGAAACCCATCTGGGCCAGCAGCTTTTCCTGGTTTAAGTTCCTTAATGGCCATGAGTACCTCCCTGATCGACACCACTTTGTTTAAGTCGTCATTGATCTCTTGGTCTATGTGCTTAAGGTTAGCGTCCTCTAAAAATGTATGTAGCAGTTGTCTAGTGTGGTCGTCATGAGTAGTTTTCTCTCTGTCATAAAGGTGGGCATAATAAAGGGCAAAGCTGTCCGTTATTTCCTGGGGATTCGAAGTGCAAGTTCCGTCTGTTTTCTGTAGATATGGTATCGCAAAGGATTTAGTCCTTTCTCTAAGTTTATGTGCTAGGTATTTATCTGGTTTATTGGAATACAGGTAGTATTGCGATTTCAACCTATGTGCTGCTCTAAGAGATGCTTTATTTAGAAGCTCTGATCTTTTAGATAGCAATTCTTGAAAAGTTGCTGCCGCTAGATTTTGTTGGTGTAGTTTAGTAAGGGTGTCTATCTGTGCTTGTAAAGAGTCAATTTGGGATCTATTCGCCCTAGTTAAAGCAGCCTTTTCTTTGATGAGTAATCCCCTAATGAAGGGCTTGTGTGCTGCCCAGGCGTTGATCGGATTAGTAGTGGTTCCTGTATTTAATTCCCAGTACTCTGCTAATGCGCGAGATATGGAACTGTGTGTTGTTGGGTTTTGTAGAACATAAGGGTCAGAATTCCAAGAGCGAGTTGCGCTGGTTTGGAATGTTTCTTTAATATCCACTTGGACTATAGAGTGGTCTGACCATGAACACACATGGTTAGTGGAGGCCTTTAAATCTGGGATCCATATTTGGCTCAGATAAACATAATCCAGTTTGGAGTAGATTTTATGGGCAGGAGAGTAATATGTATAATCTGTGGTTTTGCCATATAATGTGTCCCAAGAGTCTATTATGTTGTGTGATAGGAAAACCTCTTTGATTTTTTTGACCAGGGAGTTATGTCTCAACTGTTTCTGAGTCAGTTTATTCCCGTTTGTGTCTAAGTGCGCATACATTGATATGTTAAAATCTCCTCATATCAGTATCCGAGCTTGAGACCACTGAGTTAGTAAATATGAAATGTGGGAGAAGAAAGAAGTCTGTGTTTTATTGGGTGCATAAATATTACATAAAACTATCTGTTTGTCTCAGAGTCTCCCTCTTATTATCAGAAATCTCCCCTCCGGGTCCTTGGTTGTCTCCTCCACTACAAATCCCAGTGAATGGTGAAGCAAAATTGATACTCCCCTCTTCTATTTATCTGTTGTAGAGTGATAATGTTGGTTAAAACATCTCGACCTATACTTCGGCACTACCTCTTTGGTAAAGTGTGTTTCTTGTAAATATATAATATTAGCCTTTAGTCTAGAATATTGGCTCATTGCCGTCCTGCGTTTAAGATCTGAGATTAGGCCCCTTACGTTGTGTGTGATAAGCCTGATGTCACCTGTGATTACTTACAGTTTCCAGTCTGGGGCTCCTTCCCTGAATCCACCTTCTGTTTACTTGTAGTAACCTTCCTTAGCCATTGCAGATATGTGCTTCCTCTCCTAGTCTGTTCAGTCAAGCAGGCAGAACAATATATTAAAACATAAACCGTAACAAAAACAAAGTCATTGTCAATAGTAAAAAACATCTTCATCCTACAATTAAGAGCTAAATGTAGAAAAAAGAAAAAAAGAAATTCCCTTCCCCCTCCCCCCTTTACATACAAAAAACATTTTGTGAATACATTTTACCTTCGCTGCTTGTGAGCCTATTGTATGTTAAGAAAAATTTAAGGTTTTCTATCTTAACCAGTCTGATAATTAGGTAGCTCCCAACATTGCATATCATAGGTATCTTGCACCTAGGTGTTTTAGTCTAACCCTCCATTTGTCTATTGAACCATAGTACATACCAATTTGAACCAGCCTCCCGACCTGGGATGAAAATAATGAAAAGAAGAATGTGGTATCTCACCCTTCACATTTGTCAAGTGCAGAGCATAATTAACAAACCCCTAGATTGTCTATATAGAAGAGATGTCATGTCTTAGTTTTTCTTTTCGTTACCCTGGTCCACCTTTGCCTTTGTGGTTGACCAGAGCCAGATGGTTTCTGTGATGTATCCTCTGAAAGTTTGGTTTGTGGTAAATCTGGAACCTCCAACTGTAATTTGTTGCAGATCGCTGGGATTTCTGTCGGTTCTTTCAGGCTTAGAGCTTTTCCATTGTGGAAGATGTGTAGGTTGAAGGGGAATCCCCATCAGTAGCTGATTTGATTCTTCCTCAGGAGTGTAGTGAGTGGTTTCAGATGGAATCTTCGCTGTAGCGTCTTGACACAGAGATCCTGGTAAAATTGGATAACTGTCCCCTGAAATTTAAAAGTAGGGTTTTTCCTAGCTGCCGCTAAGATTGCTTCTTTCTCTGGAAACCTGAAAATTTTTACAATTACATCCCTGGGTGGGGCATCTTCTTTTGGCTTGGCTCTCAGTGCTCTATGAGCCCTTTCTAGTTGGAATTTTCCGTCCTCCACTTCGCCCATGATAGCCTGAAAAAGCTGGTGTAGATAGATGTGTAATTCGTCCACAGGGACGGATTCTGGTATCCCTTTCAACCACAGATTGCACCTGCGACTTCTATTTTCGAGGTCTTCTAATTTGTCCTGCATCTCACTCACTTCTTGCTGTTGTTCAGACAGTTGCTGTTTAAGAGTTGCTAAATCCTCTGTAGTGGTGATTTCAAATTCCTCTAGGGTATCCAACTCTGGAGCCTAGTTCTGTGATGTCGTGTTTTATTTCTGCAAGGCTGTTAGTGACAGTATTCTGGAAGGAGTCATATTTCTCCCAAAGTTTGTCAAAGTTCTTATTAATGTCCTGCTTAGACACTAGGGCTCGTAAGTCAGCTTTTGTAGCGGGTATAGAATCCTCGTCATTAATCTGTGAGTCTGTGTCAGAGTCCACCTCTTCCTCTGTAATGTTATTGGCAATTTCTGGTGCTCTTTCCCCTTTTGCAGGTTTGAAAAACAAGGCAGCTGCTGGTGTTTTGGGCCATTGGGAGGGCTTATTTTGTTTCCTGACCGACATGGCAGCAGGGATGTGCCAACAAACCAAATAGCTTGATTAGTTCCTGGTCCACAGACAAAGAAATATCTCTTGTGTAAGTGTGTTGGCTTTTTTTGCACCCAGATGTGTGTAAATTAGGTATAGTTGGGTTGAAGTTGTGTGTCGTTGTGTTGCTGCTATATGCTTCCCCTATTGATTAACTGTTTCCTTTCATCTGCAGTTATGGCTAGGGTATAATAATTCTTGGGGTCTTCACTATTCCATTTTCAGTATATATTAAAGTCTTTTATATATTCCCACATCCAAGTCAGGAATGTCTAGTAGTAGTTTTACTCAGGCAGTAGGTTCCTATTATGTACACATAGAGATTAGCACATGTTGCTTGAAACAGTTCTGCTTTCAGTAAATAAACATCCCAGATTGCCTGTGTAACAACTATATACAACTTTTCTTTGCTCTTTTCATATCAGCCATATGGTGTCTGGTCTAATCTGTGTCTGTACACCGTGGTTTAGGTTAAGTGACCTACACCTATCTATGGCTAGAGAATATAATTATCTTTTGTTTACTGTATGCTTTTTTAGCAAAAAGGTTCCAAAATAAACATTGAGTGACTTTGAGTTCAAAGTATTGTAAGCTTCTGCTGCTTTAGGAGGCTTCGTTATCTTTTATAGTATTGTAGAAGAGAGAACTTTCTATACAACCCCCTTAATATATGGAGGCTTATGTAACCCTCAGTCAGCGTTTAGCCATATGTATGTTTTCATCTCCCCTTGCTGCCTTTATTGTTGGTTTTTGGTTTCCCTTCATATATTATTTTAATCATGACCGTCCGAGGTGATGTGTCCGTCTACCTCCGTTGCGGATCGGCTGCCTTGTTTAGGTGTATCGTCTAAGCGCAGACCGTCGCACCTCGTGGCTAAGATGGCGACCGGCTTCCAACCCCTTCTGCCCCAAGCGCTATTATTTTACCGTCGGTGTGTTTAGTTTACGCCTCCATCCTCTTTCTGTGCACTCTTGTCGCCTTCACCTTATTTCATGGCAACTTTGGGGGCTCTGTTGGCCTTGCTTTCACCCAAATTTGAGCAGTGATCCACGGAGCTAAGCAATTACAGCTCCATCTTTGAACGGCTCCAAGCCCCGCCTCCTGTTCAACTCACAAAAGGCCATTTTAAAGGGACAGTCTACCATAGAATTGTTATTGTTTTAAAAGATAGATAATCCCTTTATTACCCATTCCCCAGTTTTGCATAACCAACACAGTTATATTAATATACTTTTTACCTCTGTGATTACCTTGTATCTAAGAACCTTCTTCCAGCCCCTGATCACATGACTGTGACTGTTTATTATCTATTGTCTTTCATTTAGCATTGTTTTGTGCTGAATCTTAAATAACCCTCTGTGCCTGAACACAGTGTTATCTATATGGCCCACGTGTACTTTTAGTCTTTGTGTAGAAAAGAGATTTAAAAAGCATGTGATAAGAGGCAGCCCTCAAAGGCTTAGAAATCAGCATACAAGCCTACCCATGTTTAGTTTAAACTAAGAATACCAAGAGAAAAAAGCTAATTTGATGATAAAAGTAAATTGGAAAGTTGATTAAAATTACAAGTCCTATCTGTGAAAGTTTAATTTATACTAGACTGTCCCTTTAAGGGCTATTGGTAGTTTATTATAGATTCGATTTTTATTTTGGGGTGTTTTTTTAACATGGGTATTAGAATAGAAATCATTTTTATTATTTTGAATAATTTCCTTGTTATTAGTAGTTGTTTTTATATTTTGTAATTTTAGTGTTTATTATTTTTTGTAATAGTAGTTTTTATTTTTTGTAATGTTTGGTCTTATTATTTTTAGTATTGTTATTTTTTTTTTAAACAAGTAATGTTAGGTTTTTTTTAGTTTAGCTTAGGTTTTATTTTTATTTCACAGGTAAGTTTGTATTTATTTTAAATAGGTAGTTAGTGGTAGTTAGTAATTGTAACTTTAATTTAGGTGTATTTTTTTTTTAAATAATTTTTATTTAGAAATTGAATTTACATAAATAGTATATATGGACAGGATCAGGTGTCAGCATCAAGTTCAGTGTCCATTTGTAAGCAACATAGTTCAATAAAATCCAAGTTGAGTTGGGAGGTCCTCTGGGAATGTAACTGACAATAATCCAAGTCCACATATTATAGTTCTTAGTAAATAATAAATAGCCATAAGTGGCACATAATAGAATTCACTACAACACGTTTGTATATATTAGTCTGCTGAAACATTTTAGTGTAATAACATTTTCAAGAAAAACAAGTGATTCTTCGCACAACTTAGAAGAACTTAGTACACCAGATACAAGCAAACATTGTGAGTGAGCTATAATCGTTTCTACATAAAGGTTATTTTTGTGTTCTGGCTTCCGTAAAGGAAACTCTCTAGGTGTCTATGTAACCAGTTCCAGACGTGATGAGCGACCTGGGGGGGAGGAGAGGGGGGTGTAGGGAGGGGTCCAGATAGGGTGTATGAGGCTCACCACAAGGTGAGGAGAAGGAGAATTTAGATCTTGTCAACTTTATCCAGTGTTTTGTTGTAGTGGAACCATGGTTCCCAAATATCCCAGAACAGATCTTCTTTGTTCAGAGTAAGATAAAAACTTCTTTCCATCTTGGCAAAGTATTTTATTGTCTCATGTATTGCTGAAATCTCAGGGGGTGCAGACTGTTTCCAGGCCCTTGCTATGCAAAGTTTCATAGCCGCCAAAATGAAGATGACCAGTTTAGATTGAGATTTTGGAATTTTGGGAGGGAAAATATATAACAGGGCTATTTCAGGTTTCTGTGGTAAATTAAGCCCCATGTCTTTAAATATTTGAAACACCTGTCCCCAGCAAATGGCAAGTGCTAGGCAGTTCCACCAAATGTGGAGGTCTGTGCCTCTCTCTCCACAGTTTCTCCAGCACAAGGGGGAATGATTTGGGATCATCTGTGAGAGTCTAGCTGAGGTGTAGTACCATTTCAAAAGGATTTTCATATAGGATTTGATAGAGTTTGCACAGTGTAGGGTTTTCTTTGTGAGGAGGGTCGCTTGTTGCATGTCTTTATCTAGGATAGTAATGGACATGTCATACTCCCAAGCTCGAAGTTGCCAAATCCTATCAGAATTACAAGATGCTTGTATCATAGCGTAATGCCATGAGAGGGTCCTGGGTAATTTAGTGTTGGATTGCCACATTTTTTCCCAATTAGTAAATGGGCGCCAATTTGATTTGGGGAATCCCCATGATAATAACCATTTATATAGTCTGGTACACTCAAATGGGAACCAAGGGGGGGATTGGAACAGAAACAGCAAAGTCTCTTGGTAAAGGTACGGTATCACCTACATAGAACTGGGAAACAGTTTGTACCTCCTATGTCTTCCAGTGGATACCATGGGTATCCGGGAGATTAGTAAGAAGACCCTGTATTGAATGTACTGGTAAAGGATGGGGTGCTATGTCAGATAAATGTCTAAGGGAGTGCAAAGCTCATAGATTTTCCAGCACAATTTCATTTTTAATTTTTGTTACTCCCAAGTGGTAAGTTGGAATCCAGGGAAGATCGCTGAGGTCTAGCCCTAATGGTAAGCCTGCTCGTTCTATTGCCTTCCACCTTTGCAGTTCTCCTTTGTCTGACCATGCAGATATA
>NC_069499.1:245655498-245719073 GCF_027579735.1 Bombina bombina | reverse complement strand
CCTCGTTTGAGCATATGCATTCTTTGGACATTAAACTACTTTCTTGGAAAGTGTTGTTTTTTTTGGCAATCTCTTCTGCTAGAAGAGTTTCCGAATTATCTACTCTTTCTTGTGAATCTCCTTTTCTGATTTTTCAGGATAAGGCAGTTTTGCGGACTTCATTTAAATTTCTGCCTAAGGTTGTGAATTCTAACAACATTAATAGAGAAATTGTTGTTCCTTCTTTGTGTCCTAATCCTAAGAATTCTTTGGAGAGATCCTTACATTCTTTGGATGTTGTAAGAGATTTGTAATATTATGTTGAAGCTACTAAAGATTTCAGAAAGACTTCTAGTCTATTTGTTGTCTTTTCTGGTTCTAGGAAAGGTCAGAAGGCTTCTGCCATTTCCTTGGCATCTTGGTTAAAGCTTTTGATTCATCAGGCTTATTTGGAGTTGGGTCAGGCCCCGCCTCAGAGAATTACAGCTCATTCTACTAGATCAGTCTCCACTTCGTGGGAATTTTAAGAATGATTACTATCCCATACGTCACTAGCTCATGGACTCTTGCCAATTACATGAAAGTAAACATAATTTATGTAAGAACTTACCTGATCCATTCATTTCTTTCATATTGGCAAGAGTGCATGAGACCCACCCTTTTTATGGTTATGATTTTTTGTATAAAGCACAATTATTTCCAAATTCCTTTTCTCTTGTTAAGTGTATTCAGTCCACGGATCATCCATTACTTATGGGATATATTCCCTTCCCAACAGGAAGTTGCAAGAGGATCACCCAAAGCAGAGCTGCTATATAGCTCCTCCCCTCCACGTCATACCCAGTCATTCTCTTGCAACTCTCAACATAGTAGGAAGGTGTGAGAGGAGTGTGGAGTTTTTTATACTTAATTATTTCTTCAATCAAAAGTTTGTTATTTTAAATGGCACCAGAGTGTGCTGTTTTTCTCTCAGGCAGTATTTAGAAGAAGAATCTGCCTGCGTTTTCTTAGCAGAAGTAACTAAGATCCACTGGCTGTTCTCGCACATTCTGAGGAGTGGGGTAACTTCAGAAAGGGAATAGCATGCGGGGTTCCCTGCAGATGAGGTATGTGCAGTAAAATATTTTTCTAAGGAATGGAATTGACTAAGAAAATACTGCTGATACCGATGTAATGCAAGTACAGCCTTAAATGCAGTAGTAGTGACTGGTATCAGGCTGATGAATGTATGTGCAGTAAAGTAATTTTCTAAGGAATGGAATTTGACTAAGAAAATGCTGTTAATACTGAAGTAATATATGAGGCTTAACTGCAGTAGAAGCGACTGGTAGCAGGCTTATTGATAACACTACATAACTTTTAAAATGTTATTCGTTTTTGTGAGTTACTTTGGTGATAAATCTTTTGGGGCATGATTTTTTCCACATGGCTGACGTATATTTCTGCATAGAAAAGGTTAACTGAGTTTTCCCACTGTTGCAATATGAGTGGGAGGGGCCTATTTTAGCGCTTTTTTTGCGCACTAAAAATTCAGTCAGTCTTCCTGCTTCTTCCTCCGTGATCCAGGACGTCTCTAGAGAGCTCAGGGGTCTTCAAAATTCATTTTGAGGGAGGTAATCAGTCACAGCAGACCTGTGACAGTGTGTTTGACTGTGATAAAAACGTTAATTGTTAAATTGATTATCCGTTTTGGGTATTAAGGGGTTAATCATCCATTTGCTAGTGGGTGCAATACTTTGCTAACTTAATATATTTACTGTGAAAATTTGGTTGCTATAACTGATTTGGTTCATTGTTATTTCAACTGTGACAGTTTTTTGTGCTTGTTAAAGGCGCAGTAGCGTCTTTTATATTGCTTGTAAACTTATTTGAAATGATTTTCCAAGCTTGCTAGTCTCATTGCTAGTCTGTTTAAACATGTCTCACACAGATGAATCTGTTTGTTCACTATGTTTGAAGGCCAATGTGGAGCCCCATAGATATATGTGTACTAAATGTATTGATGTCACTTTAAATAAAAGTTAGTCTTTATCTGTAAAGAAATTATCACCAGACAACGAGGGGGAAGTTATGCCGACTAACTCTCCTCACGTGTCAGTACCTTCGCCTCCCGCTTATCTAAATTGCCAGAATTAAGAGGCAAGCGCGATAGCTCTGGGTTAAGGACAGAGCGCGCTGATGATTTGAGAGCCATGTCCGATACTGCGTCACAATTTGCAGAACATGAGGACGGAGAGCTTCATTCTGTGGGTGACGGATCTGATCCAGGGAGACCGGATTCAGAGATTTCTAATTTTAAATTTAAGCTTGAGAACCTCCGTGTATTGTTAGGGGAGGTATTAGCGGCTCTGAATGATTGTAACACGGTTGCAATTCCAGAGAAATTATGTAGGCTGGATAGATACTATGCGGTGCCGGTGTGTACTGACGTTTTTCCTATACCTAAAAGGCTTACAGAGATTATTAGCAAGGAGTGGGATAGACCCGGTGTGCCCTTTTCCCCTCCTCCGATATTTAGAAAAATGTTTCCAATAGACGTCACCACTCAAGACTTATGGCAGACGGTCCCTAAGGTGGAGGGAGCAGTTTCTACTTTAGCTAAACGTACCACTATCCCGGTGGAGGATAGTTGTACTTTTTCGGATCCAATGGATAAAAAATTAGAAGGTTACCTTAAGAAAATGTTTGTTCAACAAGGTTTTATCTTACAGCCCCTTGCATGCATTGCGCCTGTCACTGCTGCTGCGGTATTCTGATTTGAGTCTCTGGAAGAGGCCATTCGCACAGCTCCATTGGATGAGATTATGAACAAGCTTAAAGCACTTAAGCTAGCTAACGCATTTGTTTCTGATGCCGTTGTACATTTAACCAAACTAACGGCTAAGAACTCCGGATTCGCCATCCAGGCGCGCAGAGCGCTATGGCTTAAATCCTGGTCAGCTGACGTGACTTCTAAATCTAAATTGCTTAATATTCCTTTCAAAGGGCAGACCTTATTCGGGCCCGGCTTGAAAGAAATTATTGCTGACATTACTGGAGGTAAGGGTCATACTCTTCCTCAGGACAGGGCCAAATCAAAGGCCAAACAGTCTAATTTTCGTGCCTTTCGTAACTTCAAGGCAGGAGCAGCATCAACTTCCTCCGCTCCAAAACAGGAAGGAACTGTTGCTCGTTACAGACAGGGCTGGAAAGCTAACCAGTCCTGGAACAAGGGCAAGCAGGCCAGAAAACCTACTTCTGCCCCTAAGACAGCATGAAGAGAGGGCCCCCTATCCGGAAACGGATCTAGTGGGGGGCAGACTTTCTCTCTTCGCCCAGGCTTGGGCAAGAGATGTCCAGGATTCCTGGGCGTTGGAGATCATATCTCAGGGATATCTTCTGGACTTCAAAGCTTCTCCTCCACAAGGGAGATTTCATCTTTCAAGGTTATCAGCAAACCATATAAAGAAAGAGACATTTCTACGCTGTGTACAAGACCTCTTAGTAATGGGGGTGATCCACCCAGTTCCGCGGACGGAACAAGGGCAAGGTTTTTACTCAAATCTGTTTGTGGTTCCCAAGAAAGAGGGAACCTTCAGACCAATCTTGGACCTAAAAATCTTAATCAAATTCCTAAGAGTTCCATCATTCAAAATGGAAACTATTCGAACCATCCTACCCATGATACAAGAGGGTTAATACATGACCACAGTGGACTTAAAGGATGCCTACCTTCACATACCGATTCACAAAGACCATTATCGGTACCTAAGATTTGCCTTTCTAGACAGGCATTACCAGTTTGTAGCTCTTCCATTCGGGTTAGCTACAGCCCCGAGAATTTTTACAAAGGTTCTGGGCTCACTTCTGGCGGTGCTAAGACCGCGAGGCATAGCGGTGGCTCCGTACCTAGACGACATTCTGATACAAGCGTCAAGTTTTCAAATTGCCAAGTCTCATACAGAGATAGTTCTGGCATTTCTGAGGTCGCATGGGTGGAAGGTGAACGTGGAAAAGAGTTCTCTATTACCACTCACAAGAGTTCCCTTCCTGGGGACTCTTATAGATTCTATAGAGATGAAGATTTACCTGACGGAGTCCAGGTTATTAAAGCTTCTGAATGCTTGCCGTATCCTTCAATCCATTCCACGCCCGTCAGTAGCTCAGTGCATGGAAGTAATCGGCTTAATGGTAGCGGCAATGGACATAGTGCCATTTGCGCGCCTGCATCTCAGACCACTGCAATTATGCATGCTAAGTCAGTGGAATGGGGATTACTCAGATTTGTCCCCTCTACTAAATATGGATCAAGAGACCAGAGATTCTCTTCTCTGGTGGCTTTCTCGGGTCCATCTGTCCAAGGGGATGACCTTTCGCAGGCCAGATTGGACGATTGTAACAACAGATGCTAGCCTTCTAGGTTGGGGCGCAGTCTGGAACTCCCTGAAGGCTCAGGGATTATGGACTCAGGTGGAGAAACTCCTCCCAATAAATATTCTGGAGTTGAGAGCAATATTCAATGCTCTTCTAGCTTGGCCTCAGTTAGCAACACTGAGGTTCATCAGATTTCAGTCGGACAACATCACGACTGTGGCTTACATCAACCATCAAGGGGGAACCAGGAGTTCCCTAGCGATGTTAGAAGTCTCAAGGATAATTCGCTGGGCAGAGTCTCACTCTTGCCTCCTGTCAGCGATCTACATCCCAGGCGTGGAGAACTGGGAGGCGGACTTTCTAAGTCGCCAGACTTTTCATCCGGGGGAGTGGGAACTTCATCCGGAGGTCTTCGCTCAACTGATTCATCGTTGGGGCAAACCAGAACTGGATCTCATGGCGTCTCGCCAGAACGCCAAGCTTCCTTGTTACGGATCCAGGTCCAGGGACCCGGGAGCAGCGCTGATAGATGCTCTGGCAGCCCCTTGGGTTTTCAACATGGCTTATGTGTTTCCACCATTTCCGCTGCTACCTCGACTGATTGCCAAGATCAAACAGGAGAGAGCATCAGTGATTCTGATAGCGCCTGCGTGGCCACGCAGGACCTGGTATGCAGACCTAGTGGACATGTCGTCCTGTCCACCATGGTCTCTGCCTCTGAGGCAGGACCTTCTAATACAAGGTCCATTCAACCATCCAAATCTAATTTCTCTGAGGCTGACTGCATGGAGATTGAACGCTTGATCTTATCAAAGCGTGGCTTCTCGGAGTCGGTTATTGATACCTTAATACAGGCACGGAAGCCTGTTACCCGAAAAATTTACCATAAGATATGGCGTAAATATTTATATTGGTGCGAATCCAAGAGTTACTCATGGAGTAAGGTTAGGATTCCTAGGATTTTGTCCTTTCTACAAGAGGGTTTAGAAAAGGGCTTATCTGCTAGTTCGTTAAAGGGACAGATTTCTGCTCTGTCCTCTTACACAAACGTCTGGCAGAAGTTCCAGACGTCCAGGCCTTTTGTCAGGCTTTGGCTAGGATTAAGCCTGTGTTTAAGACTGTTGCTCCTCCATGGAGCTTAAACTTGGTTCTTAAAGTTCTTCAAGGGGTTCCGTTTGAACCCCTTCATTCCATTGATATTAAGCTTTTATCTTGGAAAGTTCTGTTTTTGATGGCTATTTCCTCGGCTCGAAGAGTCTCTGAGTTATCTGCCTTACATTGTGATTCTCCTTATCTGATTTTCCATTCAGACAAGGTAGTTCTGCGTACTAATCCTGGGTTTTTACCTAAGGTAGTTTCTAACAGGAATATCAATCAGGAGATTGTTGTTCCTTCATTATGTCCTAATCCTTCTTCAAAGAAGGAACGACTTTTGCATAATTTGGACGTAGTCCGTGCCCTGAAGTTCTATTTACAGGCAAATAAAGATTTTCGTCAAACTTCTTCCCTGTTTGTCGTGTACTCTGGACAGAAGAGAGGTCAAAAAGCTTCGGCAACCTCTCTCTCCTTTTGGCTTCGTAGCATAATACGTTTAGCCTATGAGACTGCTGGACAGCAGCCTCCTGAAAGAATTACAGCTCATTCCACTAGAGCTGTGGCTTCCACCTGGGCCTTTAAGAATGAGGCCTCTGTTGAACAGATTTGCAAGGCTGCAACTTGGTCTTCACTTCACACTTTTTCAAAATTTTACAAATTTGACACTTTTTTGCTTTTTCGGAGGCTGTTTTTGGGAGAAAGGTTCTACAGGCAGTGGTTCCTTCCGTTTAAGTTCCTGCCTTGTCCCTCCCATCATCCGTGTACTTTAGCTTTGGTATTGGTATCCCATAGGTAATGGATGATCCGTGGACTGAATACACTGAACAAGAGAAAACATAATTTATGCTTACCTGATAAATTTATTTCTCTTGTAGTGTATTCAGTCCACGGCCCGCCCTGTCTTTTTTAAGGCAGATCTAAATTTTAATTAAAACTCCAGTCACCACTGCTCCCTATGGTTTCTCCTTTCTTGTCTTGTTTCGGTCGAATGACTGGATATGACGTGGAGCTGAGGAGCTATATAGCAGCTCTGCTTTGGGTGATCCTCTTGCAACTTCCTGTTGGGAAGGGAATATATCCCACAAGTAATGGATGATCCGTGGACTGAATACACTACAAGAGAAATAAATTTATCAGGTAAGCATAAATTATGTTTTTTGATGCTTTTTACTCCTTTCTTTATCACCCCACTACTTGGCTATTCGTTAAACTGAATTGTGGGTGTGGTGAGGGGTGTATTTATAGGCATTTTGAGGTTAGGGAAACTTTGCCCCTCCTGGTAGGATTGTATATCCCATACATCACTAGCTCATGGACTCTTGCCAATATGAAAGAAATAAATTTATCAGGTAAGTTGTAACATAAATTATGTTTTTATAACCCATAATGTACTTTGGTTTATACACTTTATTTATACCTGTCTGCTGGTTGAGGAGTAGAAGCTTATTGCACTTTGACGGTAGTTAAGTGTAGTTCAGTAAATTAAATTGTACCATAATATGGCTCTGAGAGATTCCCGATTGTCAGAGAAATAAAATTGGACTGGTCGTTTTTATGTTCAGCATCACACAGTTAATTTTAAAAATTTCTGACATGCACTTTAGGTGGACTATAAGCCAGTTCCATGGGATTTCTACATAAGACTGCAACTTAAAGAGCGTCTTGGAGTTGACTGCGAGACAGATTTTGTTGCACAGAGTGACTGCTTTCTCTTCCAGAATGGTTGTATTATGCTCTACAAAGATATTAACCATGTTACTGTGAAGGTGGGTTGAGAAACAGCTTTTTGTTCAGTATCCGCTCTAAATAACTTACGGTGGAAATATTACTTTAAGGAATATTGCATTAAAAATAATTTTATTGTGCATATAAAAGAGCACTATTTAAGTATGATATTTTTTTTTTTTCCACTAAACAATCCGTGCAGATGTTTTTGCTTATATGGTCACAGTGCGCAAAATATTGATACACATCTATATATCTATATCCGTTTATATAAAATTATATATACATACGGACAGATGTGGCCGAAAGTATTGGCACCCTTCTACTTTTTTTTTTTTTTGTAGGGAAACTCACAATTTAAGTAAAAATTGCCAAAAGTATTTGTTATCCACCATTCTTCATTTCAACAAAAAAAAATTTTTTTGATTTATTACTTCACAAATTATTTTAAACAGTAAAACAAATGAGAATGGCAATGACAAAAATATTTATGCTCTTAACCTAATATTTGGTAGCACAGCCTTTGGCGACAGTAACTGCAATCAAGCACTTTCTGTAGCTCTGAATTAGATTTATACACTTTGCGACTGGGATTTTGACCCAGTCTTCTTAAAGGGAACCATAACACCTGCTAAAATTTCTTAAAACTAACTTCTACTAAATAATAAAAAACAACTAAGCACAGATATCTATGCTGGCTGTTCAGCTTGCCGCAAACAGTTCAAGTAGAGTGATTTAAATGATAGTGTTGATCCAGAGATTCATGCTGTTATGTATGCCGCCATATTGTACACACAGCATATTATTCTGTTATTTATGTTTACTTAGATTAAATACTTACTGTGATGCAGAGCATGTGCTGCAGTGTCTGTTGAGAAAGTTGTACTCTGTGGAAATGCATTAGTTTTCAACATGTTGTTCTAAATAAAAGGGACAGTGTAGATACATGATACTATAAGCTCATACAACTAATAATAGGAAAAAAGCAAGAATCAGTTCTGCCTAAGTGCCTATCTGTGCCATAATTAGCATTGTAAAACATGGAATTAGCAAAAACATAAAGCATTGTACATGGAAAAATTTTTTTACTTTAAATGTGCAACTTACTGTGTTTTTTGTATGCTCATTCTGCGTCCATGCAATTTCCAATTACTCCCTCAATGCAAAAAAAATTCTCATCTGAAGTAAAATACTTTTTAAATGAAGTGTTTTAAATTATTTTGAATTGCAAATATTATATTGATTAATATCAAGGGGGAACCAGATTCTACTATTTATGTAATTACACTGTAACATTGCAGTTGTACTCCATGTGGTTTTTTTTTTACCAGTCAGCCCTGCTTGCTGTCACTACAGTGATTTATTTTCAGCTGTCACAGACACAAAGCAGAGGTAGAGCCGAAGCAGTTCTAAAACACATAGCTGTGCACGAGTTTAGATCTGCCCGGAGCAATTCACACTTCAGCTGTGATATCCTTGCCCCTTCCCCCGTAGCATACACAGTGAGTGCAGAGATGGACAAGAGAATCTGAGAATCTGAGAGCAGGGAGCAGTAAGTGCAACAAATTTATACATATCACAAACTAGAGCTTGGCTGTATTAAAACGGACACTAAATAATAATAAAAAAAAAAAAAAAATATATATATATATATACATACTGAAATAAAGTCAAACAAAACCTTTTAGTGTACACCACAGGTTTTACACTTCCTGTCCTGAGCGTGTATGAATGCTCTGAGGTGAGACCGGAAGAGAGGGAGCACTAACCACAGAAATAATTAAATTTTAAGATATATATTTAGCAGATTTGTTTAGGAAGTCTTTAAGACCGTTTTGCACAATAAAACTTTTTACCTAAATAACTTAGTACAACTTTCTCATCGGACACTGCAGGGCACACTCTGCATCACAGAGAGAGCACTGCAGAATCAGATGTGTTTCCTCTAAGCATATATAAGAATAATATGCTGTGCACCTCACTGACTGCTGTATGACAACGTGCGTTACAATATGGTGGCATACATGGCAGTATCAAGCACTGGATCACCATTGTAATTGAAATACTTTATTTGAACTGGTTGGGGTAAGCTGAAAAAAACACAGACATCCATGTTTTCTCTGGGGTTTTTTTGCTCATAAGTTAGTTTTAAGAAGTTTTAGCAGACAGTTGTTATGGGTCCCTTTAATGAAACTGCTCCAGTTCTCTCAGGTTTGATGGGGGCCTTTTCCCACATGCGAGTTTCAGCTCTTTCCACAGATGTTCGATGGGATTCACATCTGGACTCATAGTAGACCACTTTGGAACAGTCCAATGTTTTCTTCTCATCCATTCTTGGGTGCTTTTTGAGGTATGTTTTGTGTCATTTACCTGCTGATGACTTGCAACTGAGACACAGCTTTCTGATATTGGGCAGTACATTTCACTCCAGAATGCCTTGATAGTCTTGTGATTTCATTGTGCTCTGCACAGATTCTAGGAACAAAGAGGCAGCAAAGCAACCCCAAAACATCACTGAACCCACCTCCATTTTTCACAGTAGGGATGGTGTTCTTTTCTTTGAATGCTTCTTTTTTCCTTCTGTAAACACGGAGGAGTTGTGATTTGCAAAAAAGCTCTACTTTCGGCCATGTCTCTTTGCGTGTGTGTATATATACTATGTATGTATGTATGTATGTGTATGTATGTATGTATGTGTATATATATATATATATATATATATATATATATATATATATATATATATATATATATATATATATATATATATATATATATATATATATATATATATATATATATATATATATATATATAAAGAAAACGGACAATCCAGGGCAAGTTAAAAACAATATCTTTTATTCACCAACGATAAAAAGGTTCCAGGAGGGTCCATATACAGGTTAGCAAGGCAACACAGGCAAACTGAAAGCTAACATGTTTCAGCTATACAGCCATAATCATAGCTAATTCAGTATACCTGTGATGCCCTTTTAATAGCAAAACAAGAAAGTAATTGGTCAGTCAATACAACCAATGCCTGTGAAGCCTAGCCACCACCTTTAGGATTAACCCTTAATGCAGAATCATTCTCATTCAACAATTCTAAGTATTAAGATTGGATATAGAGAGTCAAAAAGAGATAGTATTAAAGTGTTATGTAACATAATACACTTAAATAAACATATAAAAGTAATAAATACATACATGATAAAGTGTATCAAATATATATAAGCAAAATAGTACAAACAGTCAATTGCTCATCATGTTTATCATAAAACTTTCCACAGTTTGTGTTGCAAATACCCTAAGAAGGAGAGAAATATACACACCAATTTAAACAGTGCAAAATGTTTTGCAATTACCCTAAGAAGGGGAGAAATATACACACTAATGCAAATGATGTAAAAAATATATAAGGCAACCAAATGCCGGTACAAAAGTGTACAGCGTCAACAAAAATAGAGACCACCTGTTTGCTGTCTAATTCAAATACACATATACTGTGTGTGTATATATATATATATATATATATATATATATATATATATATATATATATATATATATATATATATATATATATATCTCAAATGGCAGCAAACTTGCTGGCACTCAATTCAATATCAAGAAATGTTTCTCTATCATTTGTGACAATACACACCACATTAAAGATGGCGTGAATCAATAGAAAATTATATACTTATCACTACATGCAACAAATCTTGTTGTGTCACAAATATAGAGATCATTCTTGGTTGACAGCAATAAGACCAAGTGGTCATATTAATGTAGACTACATGCATCAGACCAAGTTCCCAATTGGAAAAAGGTTCTAAGACCCACTGAACTGACCGCCCATCTAGTAAATATCCCAGAGATGGTAAAGTTATATTACTTGACGGCCAATATGCCCTTAAGGTTCCTGTTTTATTTACTTGTATAAGGTTCAGATATATATTTCAAGTATATATTTTTCTCTCAAGTAGACAGCTCAACACAGAGTAGTCAAAAATCAACCACTAGAAACTGAGTACAGTTGTGATTTACAAAAAAGCTCTACTTTCGGCCATGTCTCTTTGCGTGTGTGTATATATACTGTATGTGTGTGTGTGTGTATGTATGTATGTATATGTATATATATATATATATATATATATATATATATATATATATATATATATATATATATATATATATATATATATATATATATATATATACACACACTGTGTATACCTAATTGTGCATACTAGTATTAGGGCAAAGTGGTGAGCAATGACATAGAAGTTGTTCTTTCTACCTTTTTAAGGATATTCTCCCAGATTTAAATAATGACTGTGCTCTATTGGTGGCTTACAACTTGCTGAGTGTGGTGGAGAAACTTCATTCTGTTGGTATTGTACTTGGAGATCTGAGACCAGAGACTGTCCTGCTGGATGATAAGTAAGTATTTTTTATACAGCATTTCCTCCGATTGTCTGAGACTGTATCTACCTGTTCTGAAATATGAGTTAAAAGGAGTTTATGTGGGTTAGGTGGATGCCAGTGAAATGGGTGAATGTAAAACTGAAATGGGCATTACAAAGCACTCAGTATTCAGACATCTGCTCAGAGTCAAGTTTGTTTTATGCTTATTTAAAAAAAAAAAAAAAAAATACTTTATAAAAGTTTTCTTATGCACAAGTTCAGTAATTAGGTTGTAAATCTGCTTTTTATAGACTGCAATATGTAAAGCTGCTATGCTGGGAATGGATAGATATTAGATTTATAACCTAATTTTCTTGTTTATGTTGTAAGGAATAAATGTCGTACACAAGTGATTTAGCTGAAAATAAATTGAGCAGTGGTTTTGTTTTTTTTAGTGTTCGGTCCTTGAGATTAACAGCTTTCTATCTAAAATGTAAAAATAAAAGGCTCTTTCAATAAATATCAGATGCTGAAGAAAAAGATTTAGTTATTGCTAAGAGCATATTATACCTGCTCTGATTTTCTCTGCCGGTAATTGTGTTCAACCTTTTGTGAGGCTAGAAAAGAAAAGTACATTTTGTTTAAAAATAAATGTAATTGGCAAGAGTCCATGAGCTAGTGACATATGGGATATACAATCCTACCAGGAGGGGCAAAGTTTCCCAAACCTCAAAATGCCTATAAATACACCCCTCACCACACCCACAATTCAGTTTTACAAACTTTGCCTCCTATGGAGGTGGTGAAGTAAGTTTGTGCTAAGATTTCTACATTGATAAGCGCTTCTCAGCATTGTTGAAGCCCGATTCCTCTGAGTACAGCGAATGTCAGAGGGACGTGAAGGGAGTGTCACCTATTGGATACGATGATTTCCCTAACGGTGGTCTTTTTCATGGGTTCTCTGTTATCGGTCGTAGAGATTCATCTCCTACCTCCCTTTTCAGATCGACGATATACTCTCAATTTACCATTACCTCTACTAATAACTGTTTTAGTACTGGTTTGGCTATCTGCTATATGTGGATTGGGTGTCTTTTGGTAAGTATGTTTTTTATTACTTAAGACACCTCAGCTATGGTTTGGCACTTTATGCATTTATGTAAAGTTCTAAATATATGTATTGTACTTATATTTGCCATGAGTCAGGTTCTTGTATTTCCTTTTTGCAGACTGTCAGTTTCATATTTGGGGAATATAAACATTTTAAGAAATTTATTTCTTACCTGGGGTTTAGTCTTTTCTCTTACTTGGTGTATTCAGTCCACGGATTCATCCTTACTTGTGGGATATTCTCAATCCCTACAGGAAGTGGCAAAGAGAGCACACAGCAAAGCTGTCCATATAGCTCCCCTCAGGCTCCGTCCCCCCAGTCATTCTCTTTGCCGCTCTAACAAGTAGCATCTCCACGGGAGGGTAAAGAGTTTGTGGTGTTAGATTTGTAGTTTTCTCCAACATAGGTGTGTCCGGTCCACGGCGTCATCCTTACTTGTGGGATATTCTCTTCCCCAACAGGAAATGGCAAAGAGCCCAGCAAAGCTGGTCACATGATCCCTCCTAGGCTCCGCCTACCCCAGTCATTCTCTTTGCCGTTGTACAGGCAACATCTCCACGGAGATGGCTTAGAGTTTTTTAGTGTTTAACTGTAGTTTTTATTATTCAATCAAGAGTTTGTTATTTTAAAATAGTGCTGGTATGTACTATTTACTCAGAAACAGAAAAGAGATGAAGATTTCTGTTTGTATGAGGAAAATGATTTTAGCAACCGTCACTAAAATCCATGGCTGTTCCACACAGGACTGTTGAGAGCAATTAACTTCAGTTGGGGGAACAGTGAGCAGTCTCTTGCTGCTTGAGGTATGACACATTCTAACAAGACGATGTAATGCTGGAAGCTGTCATTTGCCCTATGGGATCCGGTAAGCCATGTTTATTAAGATCGTAAATAAGGGCTTCACAAGGGCTTATTAAGACTGTAGACTTTTTCTGGGCTAAATCGATTCATTATTAACACATATTTAGCCTTGAGGAATCATTTAATCTGGGTATTTTGATATAATAATATCGGCAGGCACTGTTTTAGACACCTTATTCTTTAGGGGCTTTCCCAAATCATAGGCAGAGCCTCATTTTCGCGCCGGTGTTGCGCACTTGTTTTTGAGAGGCATGACATGCAGTCGCATGTGAGAGGAGCTCTGATACTTAGAAAAGACTTTCTGAAGGCGTCATTTGGTATCGTATTCCCCTTTGGGCTTGGTTGGGTCTCAGCAAAGCAGATACCAGGGACTGTAAAGGGGTTAAAGATAAAAACGTTTTTTTGTACTTTGTTATCAAGTTTATGCCTGTTTAACATGTCTGAACTACCAGATAGACTGTGTTCTGAATGTGGGGAAGCCAGAATTCCTATTCATTTAAATAAATGTGATTTATGTGTCAATGACAATGATGCCCAAGATGATTCCTCAAGTGAGGGGAGTAAGCATGGTACTGCATCATTCCCTCCTTCGTCTACACGAGTCTTGCCCACTCAGGAGGCCCCTAGTACATCTAGCGCGCCAATACTCCTTACTATGCAACAATTAACGGCTGTAATGGATAATTCTGTCAAAAACATTTTAGCCAAAATGAACACTTATCATCGTAAGCGCGACTGCTCTGTTTTAGATACTGAAGAGCATGACGACGCTGATAATAATGGTTCTGAAGGGCCCCTAAACCAGTCTGATGGGGCCAGGGAGGTTTTGTCTGAGGGAGAAATTACTGATTCAGGGAACATTTCTCAACAAGCTGAACCTGATGTGATTACGTTTAAATTTAAGTTGGAACATCTCCGCATTCTGCTTAAGGAGGTATTATCCACTCTGGATGATTGTGACAAGTTGGTCATCCCAGAGAAACTATGTAAAATGGACAAGTTCCTAGAGGTCCCGGGGCTCCCAGAAGCTTTTCCTATACCCAAGCGGGTGGCGGACATTGTTAATAAAGAATGGGAAAGGCCCGGTATTCCTTTCGTCCCTCCCCCCATATTTAAAAAATTGTTTCCTATGGTCGACCCCAGAAAGGACTTATGGCAGACAGTCCCCAAGGTCGAGGGAGCGGTTTCCACTTTAAACAAACGCACCACTATACCCATAGAGGATAGTTGTGCTTTCAAAGATCCTATGGATAAAAAATTAGAAGGTTTACTTAAAAAGATGTTTGTTCAGCAGGGTTACCTTCTACAACCAATTTCATGCATTGTCCCTGTCGCTACAGCCGCGTGTTTCTGGTTCGATGAGCTGATAAAGGCGGTCGATAGTGATTCTCCTCCTTATGAGGAGATTATGGACAGAATCAATGCTCTCAAATTGGCTAATTCTTTCACCCTAGACGCCACTTTGCAATTGGCTAGGTTAGCGGCTCAGAATTCTGGGTTTGCTATTGTGGCGCGCAGAGCGCTTTGGTTGAAATCTTGGTCAGCTGATGCGTCTTCCAAGAACAAGCTACTTAACATTCCTTTCAAGGGGAAAACGCTGTTTGGCCCTGACTTGAAAGAGATTATCTCTGATATCACTGGGGGTAAGGGCCACGCCCTTCCTCAGGATCGGCCTTTCAAGGCAAAAAATAAACCTAATTTTCGTCCCTTTCGTAGAAACGGACCAGCCCAAAGTGCTACGTCCTCTAAGCAAGAGGGTAATACTTCTCAAGCCAAGCCAGCTTGGAGACCAATGCAAGGCTGGAACAAGGGAAAGCAGGCCAAGAAACCTGCCACTGCTACCAAGACAGCATGAAATGTTGGCCCCCGATCCGGGACCGGATCTGGTGGGGGGCAGACTCTCTCTCTTCGCTCAGGCTTGGGCAAGAGATGTTCTGGATCCTTGGGCGCTAGAAATAGTCTCCCAAGGTTATCTTCTGGAATTCAAGGGGCTTCCCCCAAGGGGGAGGTTCCACAGGTCTCAGTTGTCTTCAGACCACATAAAAAGACAGGCATTCTTACATTGTGTAGAAGACCTGTTAAAAATGGGAGTGATTCATCCTGTTCCATTAGGAGAACAAGGGATGGGGTTCTACTCCAATCTGTTCATAGTTCCCAAAAAAGAGGGAACGTTCAGACCAATCTTAGATCTCAAGATCTTAAACAAGTTTCTCAAGGTTCCATCGTTCAAGATGGAAACCATTCAAACTATTCTTCCTTCCATCCAGGAAGGTCAATTCATGACCACGGTGGATTTAAAGGATGCGTATCTACATATTCCTATCCACAAGGAACATCATCGGTTCCTAAGGTTCGCATTCCTGGACAAGCATTACCAGTTCGTGGCGCTTCCTTTCGGATTAGCCACTGCTCCAAGGATTTTCACAAAGGTACTAGGGTCCCTTCTAGCTGTGCTAAGACCAAGGGGCATTGCTGTAGTACCTTACTTGGACGACATTCTGATTCAAGCGTCGTCCCTTCCTCAAGCAAAGGCTCACACGGACATTGTCCTGGCCTTTCTCAGATCTCACGGATGGAAAGTGAACGTGGAAAAAAGTTCTCTATCTCCGTCAACAAGGGTTCCCTTCTTGGGAACAATAATAGACTCCTTAGAAATGAGGATTTTTCTGACAGAGGCCAGAAAAACAAAACTTCTAGACTCTTGTCGGATACTTCATTCCGTTCCTCTTCCTTCCATAGCGCAGTGCATGGAAGTGATAGGTTTGATGGTAGCGGCAATGGACATAGTTCCTTTTGCGCGCATTCATCTAAGACCATTACAACTGTGCATGCTCAGTCAGTGGAATGGGGACTATACAGACTTGTCTCCGAAGATACAAGTAAATCAGAGGACCAGAGACTCACTCCGTTGGTGGCTGTCCCTGGACAACCTGTCACGAGGGATGACATTCCGCAGACCAGAGTGGGTCATTGTCACGACCGACGCCAGTCTGATGGGCTGGGGCGCGGTCTGGGGATCCCTGAAAGCTCAGGGTCTTTGGTCTCGGGAAGAATCTCTTCTACCGATAAATATTCTGGAACTGAGAGCGATATTCAATGCTCTCAAGGCTTGGCCTCAGCTAGCGAGGGCCAAGTTCATACGGTTTCAATCAGACAACATGACAACTGTTGCGTACATCAACCATCAGGGGGGAACAAGGAGTTCCCTAGCGATGGAAGAAGTGACCAAAATCATTCTATGGGCGGAGTCTCACTCCTGCCACCTGTCTGCTATCCACATCCCAGGAGTGGAAAATTGGGAAGCGGATTTTCTGAGTCGTCAGACATGGCATCCGGGGGAGTGGGAACTCCATCCGGAAATCTTTGCCCAAGTCACTCAGCTGTGGGGCATTCCAGACATGGATCTGATGGCCTCTCGTCAGAACTTCAAAGTTCCTTGCTACGGGTCCAGATCCAGGGATCTCAAGGCGGCTCTAGTGGATGCACTAGTAGCACCTTGGACCTTCAAACTAGCTTATGTGTTCCCGCCGTTTCCTCTCATCCCCAGGCTGGTAGCCAGGATCAATCAGGAGAGGGCGTCGGTGATCTTGATAGCTCTTGCGTGGCCACGCAGGACTTGGTATGCAGATCTGGTGAATATGTCATCGGCTCCACCTTGGAAGCTACCTTTGAGACGAGACCTTCTTGTTCAGGGTCCGTTCGAACATCCGAATCTGGTTTCACTCCAGCTGACTGCTTGGAGATTGAACGCTTGATCTTATCGAAGCGAGGGTTCTCAGATTCTGTTATCGATACTCTTGTTCAGGCCAGAAAGCCTGTAACTAGAAAGATTTACCACAAAATTTGGAAAAAATATATCTGTTGGTGTGAATCTAAAGGATTCCCTTGGGACAAGGTTAAGATTCCTAAGATTCTATCCTTCCTTCAAGAAGGATTGGAAAAAGGATTATCTGCAAGTTCCCTGAAGGGACAGATTTCTGCCTTGTCTGTGTTACTTCACAAAAAGCTGGCAGCTGTGCCAGATGTTCAAGCCTTTGTTCAGGCTCTGGTTAGAATCAAGCCTGTTTACAAACCTTTGACTCCTCCTTGGAGTCTCAACTTAGTTCTTTCAGTTCTTCAGGGGGTTCCGTTTGAACCCTTACATTCCGTTGATATTAAGTTATTATCTTGGAAAGTTTTGTTTTTGGTTGCAATTTCTTCTGCTAGAAGAGTTTCGGAACTATCTGCTCTGCAGTGTTCTCCTCCTTATCTGGTGTTCCATGCAGATAAGGTGGTTTTACGTACTAAACCTGGTTTTCTTCCAAAAGTTGTTTCTAACAAAAACATTAACCAGGAGATTATCGTACCTTCTCTGTGTCCGAAACCAGTTTCGAAGAAGGAACGTTTGTTGCACAACTTGGATGTTGTTCGCGCTCTAAAATTCTATTTAGATGCTACAAAGGATTTTAGACAAACATCTTCCTTGTTTGTTGTTTATTCCGGTAAAAGGAGAGGTCAAAAAGCAACTTCTACCTCTCTCTCTTTTTGGATTAAAAGCATCATCAGATTGGCTTACGAGACTGCCGGAAGGCAGCCTCCCGAAAGAATCACAGCTCATTCCACTAGGGCTGTGGCTTCCACATGGGCCTTCAAGAACGAGGCTTCTGTTGATCAGATATGTAGGGCAGCGACTTGGTCTTCACTGCACACTTTTACCAAATTTTACAAGTTTGATACTTTTGCTTCTTCTGAGACTATTTTTGGGAGAAAGGTTTTGCAAGCCGTGGTGCCTTCCATTTAGGTGACCTGATTTGCTCCCTCCCTTCATCCGTGTCCTAAAGCTTTGGTATTGGTTCCCACAAGTAAGGATGACGCCGTGGACCGGACACACCGATGTTGGAGAAAACAGAATTTATGTTTACCTGATAAATTACTTTCTCCAACGGTGTGTCCGGTCCACGGCCCGCCCTGGTTTTTTTAATCAGGTCTGATAATTTATTTTCTTTAACTACAGTCACCACGGTATCATATGGTTTCTCCTATGCAAATATTCCTCCTTAACGTCGGTCGAATGACTGGGGTAGGCGGAGCCTAGGAGGGATCATGTGACCAGCTTTGCTGGGCTCTTTGCCATTTCCTGTTGGGGAAGAGAATATCCCACAAGTAAGGATGACGCCGTGGACCGGACACACCGTTGGAGAAAGTAATTTATCAGGTAAACATAAATTCTGTTTTTATTTCTTCAATCAAGAGCTTGTTATTTTAAAATAGTGCCGGTTTGTACTATTTACTCTGAGGCAGAAAGTGATGAAGATTTCTGCTGAGAGGAAAAAGATTTTAGCATGTTGTAACTAAAATCCATTGCTGTTCCCACACAGGACTGTTGAGTACCGGAGAACTTCAGTTGGGGGGAACAGTTTGCAGGCTTAACTGCTTAAGGTATGCTCAGTCATTTATTTCTAACAAGACCTGGTAATGCTAGAAGACTGACAGAAATCCCCATGAGGGAAGGTAAGCCATTTTCTGAAACACAGTACAGAAGGATGGCTTCAGTTAAGGGCTTAAGTACAGGTAGACACTGTGATGGGCTAAATCGATTATTTTATTTATGGTATCTTATATTTAAGTGTTTGAAACGTTGTAAACACTTTTTGGGGTTTTATTTCGCCTGGCATATTATCAGACACCTAGTCTGACTCAGGAAGGCCCCATAACTCTGGACTGAAGAGGGAGGGGGCCTCATTTTCGCGCCTCAGTTGCGCAGTTGATTTTCAAGACAGCTCATGCAGCTTCATGTGTAGAGTCCTGAGAGTGCAGGAGGACATCAAGGAGGCTTATATTTCTGCTCCAAAGACCAATTTGCTCCGGTTTGGTCAATAAGGGGTTACTTGAGTTGAAAATGTGAGTGCAATCATTTCAAAGCATTAGGATCATGTGGTGAAATTTTCATAAAGATCGGATGTTTTTTAGTGATTGGGAAAAAAAGTGTGTGCTTTTTATTATTTAAAGACACAGTAACGTTTTTTCAAAAAGTATTTTTTTCTGTATTGTAGTGCTGTATAACTCTGTCAAACATGTCTGAGACTTCAGATAGAACTTGTTCTTTATGTTTGAAAGCCATGGCGGTACCCCCATTGCATTTATGTGTCAAGTGTGCTAAAACATCTAAGCATTTTAAAGACCATCCAGTGACAATTAAAAATGTAGCCCAAGATGATTCTTTAACAGAGGGTAATGAGGATAGTCCTTCTTCCTCTCCCCATGTGTCGACACCAGTTACGCCTGCACAAGCGATGCCTAGTACCTCTAGCGCATTGGCCCCTATTACTTTACAACAATTAGTAGCAGTAATGGATAATTCTCTTGCAGCATTTTTATCTAAACTGCCAGTTTTTCCAAGAAAGCGTGATAGCTCAGTTTTAAATACAGAGGATGAGCAATCAGACGCTTTGGATAATTTATCTGTAGTACCCTCACAAAACTCAGAAGTAGCAGTGAGGGAAGGTCTGTCTGAGGGAGAAATTTCTGATACAGGAAAAGTTTCTCAGCGGGCAGATTCCGATTCCTTAGCGTTTAAATTTAAGCTGGAACACCTCTGCGTACTGCTTAAGGAGGTTTTAGCTACGCTGGATGATTGTGACCCCATGGTGGTCCCAGAAAAATTTTGTAAGATGGACAGGTTTTTAGAGGTCCCTATTTACACTGAGGCATTTCCGATCCCAAAGAGGGTGGCGGATATTGTGACTAGGGAGTGGGAGAGACCAGGTGTACCCTTTGTTCCCCCCCCTATCTTTAAGAAAATGTTCCCCATAAACGACCCCAGACGGGACGAGTGGCAGACGGTCCCTAAGGTAGAGGGGGCTGTTTCCAACTCTTGCTAAGCGTACAACTATACCAATAGAGGACAGTTGTGCTTTCAAAGATCCTATGGATAAAAAATTGGAAGGATTGCTGAAGAAAATTTTTTGTTCAGCAAGGTTTTCTACTTCAACCAATTGCCTGCATAATTCCTGTAACTACTGCAGCGGCTTTTTGGTTCGAGGCCCTGGAGGAGTCGCTCCAGAGGGAGACTTAATACGATGAGGTCATGGATAGAATTCATGCTCTAAAGCTGGCTAATTATTTTATCACTGATGCCGCTTTCCAGTTAGCTAAGCTAGCGGCGAAAAACTCAGGTTTTGCCATCATGGCGCGAAGAGCGCTTTGGCTCAAATTATGGTCGGCGGATGTGACCCTTTTCGGCCCAGAGCTGAAAGAAATTATTTCAGATATCACTGGGGGCAAGGGTCATGCCCTTCCACAAGATAGGCCGTTTAAGGCCAAAAACAAGGCTAATTTTCGCTCCTTTCGCAACTTCAGGAGCGGACCTGCTGCAACCTCTGCTGTCGCAAAGCAAGATTACGCTTCCCAGCCCAAAGCAACCTGGAAACCCTTGCAGGGCTGGAATAAGGGTAAACAGGCCAAGAAGCCTGCTCCTGCTACCAAGACAGCATGAAGGGGTAGCTCCCGATCCGTGACCGGATCTAGTAGGGGGCAGACTTTCTCTCTTTGCTCAGGCTTAGGCAAGAGACGTTCCGGATCCCTGGGCATTAGAATTAGTTGCTCAGGGGTACCTTCTAGAATTCAAGGATCCTTCCCAAGGGGAAGGTTCCACAGTTCTCGTTTGTCTTCAGACCAAACAAAGAAATGGGCGTTCTTACGCTGTGTAGAATATCTCCTAAAAATGGGAGTAATACACCCAGTTTCAATTGCAGAACAAGGACTGGGCTTTTACTCAAACTTAGTTCGTAGTTCCCAAAAAGGAGGGACCTTTCAGGCCAATCCTGGATCTAAAGATTCTAAACAAATTCCTCAGAGTTCCGTCTTTCAAGATGGAAACCATTCGGACAATCTTGCCGATGTTCCAGGAAGGTCAATATATGACTACCGTGGATCTAAAGGATGCGTACCTACATATTCTTATCCACAAAGATCACCATCAGTTCCTAAGGTTCGCCTTTCTGGACAAACATTACCAGTTCGTGGCCCTTCCTTTCGGGTTGGCCACCGCTCCCAGAATTTTCACAAAGGTGCTAGGGTCCCTTCTGGCGGTGCTAAGACCGCGGGGCATTGCAGTAGCACCTTACCTAGACGACATATTAATACAGGCGTCGTCTTTCCACAGAGCCAGGGCTCATACGGACATTGTTCTGGCCTTTCTAAGGTCTCACGGGTGGAAGGTGAACGTAGAAAAGAGTTCTCTGTCCCCGCTTACAAGGGTTCCCTTCCTGGGAACACTAATAGACTCGGTAGAAATGAAAATCTTTCTGACAGAGGTCAGGAAGTCCAAACTGTTGAACACCTGCCGAGTTCTTCATTCCATTCCTCGGCCTTCTGTGGCTCAGTGCATGGAGGTACTTGGTTTAATGGTGGTGGCAATGGACGTAGTCCCTTTTGCCCGAATTCATCTCAGACCACTGCAACTGTGCATGCTCAAGCAGTGGAAAGGGGATTACGCAGATTTATCTCCTCAAATACAAATGGACCAGAAAACCAGAGACTCTCTTCTCTGGTGGTTGTCTCAAGATCACCTGTCTCAGGGAATGAGTTTCCGCAGACCGGAGTGGATCATTGTCAAGACCGATGCCAGTCTGTTTGGCTGGGGTGCGGTCTGGAACTCCCTGAAGGCTCAGGGCCTATGGTCTCGGGAAGAATCTCTTCTCCCGATAAATATTTTGGAGCTGAGAGCGATATTCAATACGCTCCAAGCATGGCCTCAACTAGCGGAGTCCAAATTCATCAGATTTCAGTCGGACAACATCACGACTGTAGCGTACATCAATCATCAGGGAGGAACAAAGAGTTCCCTGGCGATGAAGGAAGTAACCAAGTTCATCAAATGGGCGGAGGATCACTCCTGCCATCAATCTGCCTCCCAGTTGTCTACTCCTGGGATGTGAATTGCAGATAATCTCGTCAGACTTTTCATCCGGGGGAGTGGGAACTCCACCCGGAGGTCTTTGCTCAGCTAACCCAGCTATGGGGCATTCCAGAATTGGATCTGATGGCGTCCCGTCAGAACACCAAACTTCCCCTTTACGGATCCAGATCCAGGGATCCCAAGGCGGCATTGATAGATGCTTTAATAGCGCCTTGGTCATTCAGTCTAGCTTATGTCTTTCCACCGTTTCCTCTTCTCCCTCGGCTAATAGCCAGAATCAAACAGGAGAAGGCTTCGGTAATTCTGATAGCGCCTGCGTGGCCAAGCAGGACCTGGTATGCAGACCTAGTGGACATGTCATCGGTCCCACCATGGAAACTGCCATCAAGGCAGGATCTTCTAATTCAAGGTCCTTTCAAGCATCCAAATCTAGTTTCTCTGCAACTGACTGCTTGGAGATTGAACGCTTAATCCTAGCTAAGCGTGGTTTTTCTGAATCAGTTATAGACACTCTGTTACAGGCCAGAAAGCCTGTCACTAGGAAAATTTACCATAAGATATGGCGGAAATATCTTGGTTGGTGTGAATCCAAGGGTTACTCGTGGAGTAAGGTTAGGATTCCAAGGATTCTGGCTTTTCTCCCAGAAGGATTGGAGAAAGGTCTGTCAGCTAGTTCCTTAAAAGGACAGATATCTGCTCTGTCTATTCTGTTACATAAGCGCCTGGCAGCTATACCAGACGTTCAGGCGTTTGCACAGGTCCTAGTTAGAATCAAGCCTGTTTACAAGCCTGTGGCTCCTCCTTGGAGTCTAAATTTAGTTCTTTCAGTTCTTCAAGGGGTTCCGTTTGAACCTTTACATTGCATAGATATTAAGTTATTATCTTGGAAAGTTTTGTTTTTAGTAGCCATTTCTTTTGCTCGAAGAGTTTCTGAATTGTCTGCCTTGCAGTGTGATTCACCCTATCTGGTGTTCCATGCAGATAAGGTTGTTTTGCGTACCAAACCTGGTTTTCTACCAAAAGTGGTTTCTAATAAGAATATTAACCAGGAAATTATTGTTCCTTCTCTGTGTCCTAACCCAGTTTCTAGGAAGGAACGACTTTTACACAATCTTGACGTGGTTCGTGCTTTAAAATTCTATTTAAAAGCGACTAAAGATTTCAGACAAACATCATCCTTGTTTGTCGTCTACTCTGGTAAGAGGAGAGGTCAGAAAGCGACTACTACCTCTCTTTCCTTTTGGCTGAACAGCATCATCCGATTGGCTTATGAGACTGCTGGACGGCAGCCTCCTGAACGAATTACAGCTCATTCCACCAGAGCAGTGGCTTCCACATGGGCTTTTAAGAATGAGGCTTCTGTTGAACAGATTTGTAAGGCAGCGACTTTGTCTTCACTGCATACATTCGCCAATTACAAATTTGATACTTTTGCTTCTTCGGAGGCTATTTTTGGGTGAAAGGTTTTGCAAGCAGTGGTGCCTTCCGTTTAGGTTACCTGACTTGTTCCCTCCCTTCATCCGTGTCCTATTGCTTTGGTATTGGTATCCCACAAGTAAGGATGAATCCGTGGACTGAATACACCAAGTAAGAGAAAACAGAATTTATGCTTACCTGATAAATTTCTTTCTCTTACGGTGTATTCAGTCCACGGCCCGCCCTGACATTTAAGTCAGGTTCAAATTCAATTTAAAATAACTACAGTCACCACTGCACCCTATGGTTCTCCTTTTTCTCCTAACCGTCGGTCGAATGACTGGGGGGGCGGAGCCTGAGGGGAGCTATATGGACAGCTTTGCTGTGTGCTCTCTTTGCCACTTCCTGTAGGGATTGAGAATATCCCACAAGTAAGGATGAATCCGTGGACTGAATACACCGTAAGAGAAAGAAATTTATCAGGTAAGCATAAATTCTGTTTTTTTCAATTGACTACTTCTTGCAATTGCGGGTATTAGGCCCGCGGGTGCGTCAAATGCTAAACTTTATTACGTCATTCTTGGCGTGAAAATATTTTGGGCGCGAAAAAATACGTTTATGACGCAACTTCGTAATTTCCGGCGTCATACTTGACGCAGAGACCTTTCACACGGCGGCGTCATTAGTGACGCGAGTGTGTCATTTCCGGTTATTTTTTCATTATTTCAATACCCCTTGTATCTTTGCCTCTTGCTTTTTTTTTTTCTATCAGAGGCCTATGGTATTGCATTTTTTCCCATTCCTGAAACTGTCATATAAGGAAATAGATAATTTCTTTCATGTAATTAGCAAGAGTCCATGAGCTAGTGACGTATGGGATATACATTCCTACCAGGAGGGGCAAAGTTTCCCAAACCTCAAAATGCCTATAAATACACACCTCACCACACCCACAATTCAGTTTTACAAACTTTGCCTCCCGTGGAGGTGGTGAAGTAAGTTTGTGCTAGATTCGCAGCATTCTGGAGCCCGGTTTTCCTCTCAGAGTGTAGTGAATGTCAGAGGGATGTGAAGAGAGTGTTGCCTATTTGAATTCAATGGTCTCCTTCTACGGGATCTATTTCATAGGTTCTCTGTTATCGGTCGTAGAGATTCATCTCTTACCTCCCTTTTCAGATCGACGATATACTCTTATATACCTTTACCTCTACTGATTCTCGTTTCAGTACTGGTTTGGCTATCTACTATATGTAGATGAGTGTCCTGGGGTAAGTAAGTCTTATTTTTTGTGACACTCTAAGCTATGGTTGGGCACTTTTATATAAAGTTCTAAATATATGTCTTTAAACTTATATTTGCCTTGATTCAGGATGATCAATATTCCTTATTTCAGACAAGTCAGTTTCATTATTTGGGTTAATGCATATGAATAATCAATTTTTTTCTTACCTTAAAAATTGTTTTCAAATTGACTTTTTTTCCCTGTGGGCTGTTAGTGTCTCGGGGGCTGAAAATGCTTCAATTTATTGCGTCATTCTTGGCTCGGACTTTATTGGCGCAAAATTTTTTTTGTCATTTCCGGCGTCATACTTGACGCCGGAAGTTGTTCGTGATTGCGTCATTTTTTTGACGTTTTGCGCCAAAAATGTCGGCATTACCGGATGTGGCGTCATTTTTGGCGCCAATAATGTGGGCGTCTTTTTTTTTTTTGGCGCTAAAAAATGTGGGCGTCATTCTTGTCTCCACCTTTTTTTCACATTATTTCAGTTTCATTTTTTCATTGCTTCTGGTTGCTAGAGGCTTATTCATTGGCATTCTTTCCCATTCCTGAAACTGTCATTTAAGGAATTGATAATTTTGCTTTATATGTTGTTTTTTCTATTACATATTGCAAGATGTCTCAGATTGACCCTGGATCAGAATCTACTTCTGGAAAGACGCTGCCTGATGCTGGTTCTACCAAAGTTAAGTGCATTTGTTGTAAACTTGTGGTAACTGTTCCTCCGGCTGTAGCTTGTGATGAATGTCATGATAAGCTTGCTAATGCAGATAGTATTTCCATTAGTAATATACCATTACCTGTTGCTGTTCCCTCAACATCTAATACTCAGGATGTTCCTGTTAATATAAGAGATTTTGTTTCTAAATCCATTAGGAAGGCTATGTCTGTTATTCCTCCTTCCAGTAAACGTAAAAAGTCTTTTAAAACTTCTCATTTTTCAGATGAAATTTTAAATGACCGTCATCATTCTGATTTGTCTGTTTCTGATGAGGATTTTTCTGGTTCAGAGGATTCTGTCTCAGATATTGACACTGATAAATCTTCATATTTATTTAAGATGGAATTTATTCGCTCTTTACTTAAAGAAGTTTTAATCGCTTTAGAGATGGAGGGATCTAGTCCTCTTGATACTAAATCTACTAAGCGTTTAAATTCGGTTTTTATACCTCCTATGGTTATTCCAGAAGTTTTTCCTGTCCCTGATGCTATTTCTGAAGTAATTTCTAGGGAATGGAATAATATGGGTACTTCATTTACTCCTTCTCAAAGGTTTAAGAAATTGTATCCTGTGCCATCTGACAGATTAGAGTTTTGGGACAAAATCCCTAAAGTTGATGGGGCTATCTCTACTCTTGCTAAACGTACTACTATTCCTATGGCAGATAGTACTTCCTTTAAGGATCCTTTAGATAGGAAGATTAAATCCTTTCTAAGGAAAGCTTATTTATGTTCAGGTAATCTTCTTAGGCCTTCTATTTCTTTGGCTGATGTTGCTGCCGCTTCCACTTTTTGGTTGGAGGCTTTAGCACAACAAGTATCAGACCATAATACTCATAGCATTGTTAAACTCCTTCAACATGCTAATAACTTTATTTGTGATGCCATCTTTGATATCATTAGAGTATATGTCTTTATCTATTTTAGCTAGAAGAGCTTTATGGCTTAAAACTTGGAATGCAGATATGTCTTCTAAGTCAACTTTGCTTTCTCTTTCTTTCCAAGGTAATAAATTATTTGGTTCCCAGTTGGATTCTATTATTTCAACTGTTACTGGGGGGAAAGGAACTTTTTTGCCTCAAAACAAAAAATCTAAAGGTAAATACAGGGCTGCTAATCGTTTTCGTTCCTTTCGTCAGAATAAGGAACAGAAGCCTGACCCTTCCCCTAAAGGAACAGTTTCTGTCTGGAAACCTTCTCCAATCTGGAATAAAACCAAGCCTTTTAGAAAGTCAAAACCAGCTCCCAAGTCCACATGAAGGTGCGGCCTTCATTCCAGCACAGCTGGTAGGGGGCAGGTTACGATTTTTCAAAGACATTTGGATCAATTCGATTCACAGTCTTTGGATTCAGAACATTGTTTCACAAGGGTGCAGAATAGGTTTCAAGGTAAGGCCGCCTGCGAGGAGATTTTTTCTCTCTCGCATTCCAATAAACCCAGTGAAGGCTCAGGCATTTCTGAAATGTGTTTCAGATCTAGAGTTGGCTGGAGTAATTGTGCCAGTTCCAGTTCTGGAACAGGGTCTGGGGTTTTACTCAAATCTATTCATTGTACCAAAGAAGGAGAATTCCTTCAGACCAGTTCTGGATCTAAAGATATTGAATCGTTATGTAAGAATACCAACATTCAAAATTGTAACTATAAGGACTATTCTGCCTTTTGTTCAGCAAGGGCATTATATGTCCACAATAGATTTACAGGATGCATATCTTCATATTCCGATTCATCCAGATCATTTTCAGTTTCTGAGATTCTCTTTTCTAGAGAAGCATTACCAGGTTGTGGCCCTTCCGTTTGGCCTAGCAACAGCTCCAAGGATCTTTTCGAAGGTTCTCTGTGCCCTTCTCTCTGTAATCAGAGAACGGGGTATTGCGGTATTTACTTATTTGGACGATATCTTGGTACTTGCTCAGTCTTTACATTCTGCAGAATCTCACACGAATCAACTTGTGTTGTTTTTTCAAAAACATGGTTGGAGGATCAATTTTCCAAAGAGTTAGTTGATTCCTCAGACAAAGATAACCTTTTTGGGTTTTCAAATAGATTCAGTGTCCATGACCTTGTCTCTAACAGAAAAGAGACGTCTGAGACTGAAGGTTTCGACAGGCTGAAACCAATTTCAATCATTCCCTTCGGTAGCTTTATGCATAGAAATTCTAGGTCTCATGACTGCTGCATCGGACGCGATCCCCTTTGCTCGTTTTCACATGCGACCTCTTCAGCTTTGTATGCTGAACCAGTGGTGCAAGGATTATACAAAGATATCACAATTAATATCCTTAAATCCCAATGTACGACACTCTCTGACGTGGTGGATAGATCACCATCGTTTAGTCCAAGGGGCTTCTTTTGTTCGTCCAACCTGGACTGTGATCTCAACAGATGCGAGTCTGTCAGGTTGGGGAGCTGTATGGGGATCTCTGACTGCGCAGGGGGTTTGGGAATCTCAGGAGGCGAGATTACCAATCAACATTTTGGAACTCCGTGCGATTTTCAGAGCTCTTCACTTTTCGCCTCTTCTGAAGAGAGAATCGTTTATTTATTTTCAGACAGATAATGTCACAACCGTGGCATATGTCAATCATCAAGGTGGGACTCCCAGTCCTCAGGCTATGAAAGAAGTATCTCGGATACTTGTATGGGCGGAATCCAGCTCCTGTCTAATTTCTGCGGTTCACATCCCAGGTGTAGACAATTGGGAAGCGGATTATCTCAGTCGCCAGACGTTACATCCGGGCGAATGGTCCCTTCACCCAGAGGTATTTCTTCAGATTGTTCAAATCTGGGGACTTCCAGAAATAGATCTGATGGCCTCTCATCTAAACAAGAAACTTCCCAGGTATCTGTCCAGATCCAGGGACCCTCAGTCGGAGGCAGTGGACGCGTTGTCGCTTCCTTGGAATTATCATCCTGCCTATATCTTTCCGCCTCTAGTTCTTCTTCCAAAGGTGATTTCCAAAATTCTAATGGAACGTTCGTTTGTGCTGCTGGTGGCTCCAGCATGGCCTCACAGGTTTTGGTATGCGGATCTCATTCGGATTGCCAGTTACCAACCTCGGACTCTTCCGTTAAGACCAGACCTTCTATCTCAAGGCCCTTTTTTTCATCAGGATCTCAAATCATTAAATTTGAAGGTATGGAAATTGAACGCTTGATTCTTAGTCATAGAGGTTTCTCTGACTCAGTAATTAATACTATGTTACAGGCTCGTAAATCTCTGTCTAGGAAGATTTATTATCAAGTCTAGAAGACTTACATTTCTTGGTGTTCTTTCAGAATTCCTAGAATTTTACAGTTTCTTCAGGATGGTTTGGATAAAGGTTTGTCTGCAAGTTCTTTGAAAGGTCAAATCTCTGCTCTTTCTGTTCTTTTTCACAGAAAATTGCTAATCTTCCTTATATTCATTGTTTTGTACAGGCTTTGGTTCGTATCAAACCTGTCATTAAGTTAATCTCTCCTCCTTGGAGTCTTAATTTGGTTCTGAAGGCTTTACAAGCTCCTCCGTTTGAACCTATGCATTCTCTGGACATTAAATATCTTTCTTGGAAAGTTCTGTTCCTTTTGGCCATCTCTTCTGCTAGAAGAGTTTCTGAGTTATCTGCTCTTTCTTGTGAATCTCCTTTTCTGATTTTTCATCAGGATAAGGCAGAGTTGCGGACTTCATTTAAATTTTTACCTAAGGTTGTGAATTCTAACAACATTAGTAGAGAAATTGTGGTTCCTTCATTGTGTCCTAATCCTAAGAATTCAAAGGAGAGATCTTTACATTCTTTGGATGTAGTAAGAGCTTTGAAATATTATGTTGAAGCTACTAAAGATTTTAGAAAGACTTCTAGTCTATTTATTATCTTTTCTGGGTCCAGAAAAGGTCAGAAGGCCTCCGCCATTTCTTTGGCGTCTTGGTTAAAGTCTTTGATTCATCATGCTTATGTAGAGTCGGGTAAATCCCCGCCTCAAAGAATTGCGGCTCATTCTACTAGGTCTACTAGGTCAGTTTCTACTTACTGGGCGTTTAGGAATGAAGCTTTGATGTGTTTTTCTTCTTCTGAAGCAGTTTTTGGTAGAAAAGTACTTCAGGCAGCTGTTTCAGTTTGATTCTTCTGCTTATAATTTCAGTTTTTCTCATTATTAAGATTAAAACTTTTGTTTTGGGTTGTGGATTATTATTATTTTTCAGCGGAATTGGCTGTCTTTATTTTATCCCTCCCTCTCTAGTGACTCTTGCGTGGAAGTTCCACATCTTGGGTATTTATTATCCCATACGTCACTAGCTCAAGGACTCTTGCTAATTACATGAAAGAAAACATAATTTATGTAAGAACTTACCTGATAAATTCATTTCTTTCATATTAGCAAGAGTCCATGAGGCCCACCCTTTTTTTGTGGTGGTTATGATTTTTTTGTATAAAGCACAATTATTCCAATTGCTTATTTTGATGCTTTCGCTCCTTTCTTATCACCCCACTTCTTGGCTATTCGTTAAACTGAATTGTGGGTGTGGTGACGGGTGTATTTATAGGCATTTTGAGGTTTGGGAAACTTTGCCCCTCCTGGTAGGAATGTATATCCCATACGTCACTAGCTCATGGACTCTTGCTAATATGAAAGAAATGAATTTATCAGGTAAGCTCTTACATAAATTATGTTTTTGCTTTATATGTTGTTTTTTCTCTTACATTGTGCAAGATGTCCCAATCTGATCCTGTCTCAGAAGTTTCTGCTGGAACATTGCTGCCTGACATCGGTTTTACCAAAGCTAAGTGCATCTGTTGTAAAATTGTAGAAATTTTTTCACCGAATGTCATTTGTAATAGTTGTCATGATAAACTTTTACATGCAGATAGTGTTTCCATCAGTAATAGTACATTGCCAGTTGCAGTTCCTTCAACTTCTAATGTGCATGATATACCTGTAAATTTTTATAGAATTTGTTTCTGATTCTATTCTGAAGGCTTTGTCTGCATTTCCACCTTCTAATAAACGTAAAAGGTCTTTTAAAACTTCTCATTTAGCTGATGAAATTTCAAATGACCAACAACATAGTAATTTATCCTCTTCTGATGAGGATCTATCTGAGACAGAAGATCCTTCCTCAGACATTGACACTGACAAATCTACTTATTTATTTAAAATAGAGTATATGCGTTTTTTATTAAAAGAAGTGTTAATTACTTTGGATATTGAGGTAACCAGTCCTATTGACGTTCAGTCTAATAAACGTTTAAATGCTGTTTTTTTCCTATTCCTGAGGCTATTTCTGATATGATTTCTAGGGAATGGAATAAGCCAGGTACTACTTTTATTCCTTCTTCAAGGTTTAAAAAATTGTATCCTTTACCAGCAAAATCTATAGAGTTTTGGGGAAATATCCCCAAAGTTGATGGGGCTATTTCTACTCTTGCTAAACGTACCACTATTCCTATGGAAGATAGTACTTCTTTTAAGGATCCCTTAGATAGGAAGCTTGAATCTTATTTAAGGAAGGCCTATTTATATTCAGGTCATCTTCTCAGACCTGCTATTTCTTTGGCTGATGTTGCGGCTGCATCAACTTTCTGGTTGGAAAATTTAGCACAACAAGAATTGGATTCTGACATATCTAGCATTATTCCCTTACTGAAACATGCTAATCATTTTATTTGTGATGCCATTTTTGATATTATCAAAATTGATGTTAGATCCATGTCTTTAGCTGTATTAGCTAGAAGAGCTTTGTGGCTTAAATCTTGGAATGCTGATATGACATCTAAATCTAGATTGCTATCTCTTTCTTTCCAAGGTAATAATTTATTTGGTTCTCAGTTGGATTCTATTATTTCAACTATCACTGGGGGAAAAGGAGTTATTCAGCCTCAGGATAAAAAACCTAAGGGTAAATCTAAGGCTTCTAACCGTTTTCGTTCCTTTCGTCAGAATAAGGAACAAAAACTCAATCCTCCCCCCAAGGAATCTGCTTCCAATTGGAAGCCTTCCTCAAATTAGAATAAATCCAAGCCATTTAGGAAACCAAAGTCAGCCCCTAAGTCCGCATGAAAGTGCGGCCCTCATTACAGCTCAGCTGGTAGGGGGCAAATTAAGGTTTTTCAAGGATTTTTGGATAAAATCTGTCCAAAATCATTGGATTCAGAGCATTGTCTCTCAAGGGTATTGAATAGGATTCAGAGTAAGACTTCCTGTGAGAAGATTTTTTCTCTCATGTATCCCTGTAAATCCAGTAAAAGCTCAGGCTTTTCTGAAGTGTGTTTCAGACCTGGAGTCTTCAGGGGTAATCATGCCAGTTCCTCCTCAGGAACAAGGTTTGGGGTTTTATTCAAACCTATTCATTGTACCAAAGAAAGAAAATGTATTCAGACCAGTTCTAGATCTGAAAATTGTTAATCATTATAGTCACCATCTTGAAAGTTGGTACTCTTACATAAGGACTAATTCTGACTTATGTTCAGCGAGGACATTATATGTCAACAATAGACTTGCAGGATGCATACCTTCATATTCCGATTCATCCAGAACACTATCCGTTTCTGAGATTCTCTTTTCTAGACAAGCATTACCAATTTGTTGCTCTTCCATTTGGCCTAGCAAAAGCTCCAAGAATCTTTTCAAAGGTTCTGGGTGCCCTACTATCTGTAATCAGAGAACAGGGTATTGCAGTGTTTCCTTATTTGGACGATATCTTGGTACTAGCTCAGTCTTTACGTACTGCAGAATCTCACACGAATCAACTAGTGTTGTTTCTTCGGAAACATGGTTGGAGGATCAATTTACCAAAAAGTTTCTTGATTCCTCAGACAAGGGTCACCTTTTTAGGCTTCCAGATAGATTCAGTGTCCATTACACTGTCTCTAACAGACAAGAGATGTTTAAAATTGGTCTCAGCATGCCGGCACCTTCAGTCTCAGTCATTCCCTTCAGTGGCTATGTGCATGGAAGTTTTAGGTCTTATGACTGCAGCATCGGACGTGATCCCTTTTGCTCGTTTTCACATGAGACCTCTACAGCTTTGTATGCTGAATCAATGGTGCAGGGATTATACAAACATATCACAATTAATATCCTTGAATCCCAATGTACGACACTCTCTGACATGGTGGATAGATCACCATCGTTTGGTTCAAGGGGCTTCTTTTGTTCGGCCAACCTGGACTGTGATCACAACAGATGCGAGTCTTTCAGGTTGGGGAGCTGTTTGGGGATCTCTGACAGCACAATGAGTTTGGAAATCTCAAGAGGCGAGATTACCAATAAATATTTTAGAACTCCGTGCAATTCTCAGGGCTCTTCAGTTCTGGCCTCTGCTAAAGAGAGAACAGTTCATTTGTTTTCAGACAGACAATATCACAACTGTGGCTTATGTCAATCATCAGGGTGGGACTCACAGTCCGCAAGCTATGAAAGAAGTATCTTGGATACTTGCTTGGGCGGAATCCAGCTCCTGTCTAATCTCTGCGGTACATATCCCAGGTGTAGACAATTGGGAGGCGGATTATCTCAGCCGCCAGACTTTACATCCAGGGGAGTGGTCTCTCCATCCAGATGTGTTTTCTCAGATGTTCAGATGTGGGGTCTTCCAGAGATAGATCTCATGGCCTCTCATCTAAACAAGAAACTTCCCAGATACCTGTCCAGGTCCAGGGATGTTCAGGCGGAAGCAGTGGATGCGCTGACACTTCCTTGGCGTGATAATCCTGCTTACATCTTCCCGCCTCTAGTTCTCGTTCCAAGAGTGATCTCCAAAATCATCATGGAACAGTCTTTTGTGTTGCTGGTGGCTCCAGCATGGCCACACAGGTTTTGGTATGCGGATCTGGTTCGGATGTCCAGTTGCCCGCCTTGGCCACTTCCGTTACGGCCAGACCTGCTATCTCAAGGTCCGTTTTTCCATCAGGATCTCAAATCATTAAATTTGAAGGTATGGAAATTGAACGCTTAGTTCTAAGTCATAGATGTTTCTCTGACTCAGTGATTAATACTATGTTACAAGCTCGTAAATCTGTCTCTAGAAAGATTTATTATAGAGTTTGGAAGACTTGCATTTCATGGTGTTCTTCTCATAAATTCTCCTGACATTCTTTTAGAATTCCTAGAATTTTACAGTTTCTTCAGGATGGTTTAGATAAGGGTTTGTCTGCAAGTTCCTTGAAAGGACAAATCTCTGCTCTTTCTGTTTTATTTCATAGAAAGATTGCTATACTTCCTGATATACACTGTTTTGTACATGCTTTAATTCGTTTTAAGCCTGTCATTAAGTCAATTTCTCCTCCTTGGAGTCTTAATTTGGTTCTGAAGGCTTTACAGGCTCCTCCATTTGAAACTGGAGCAAATCAGTATTAAACTGACAAAAATGTATATCTGTTTAGCACTCACATTCCTGCGGTATCATTTTGAAAGGATGTTAACTATAATGAGACTCCTCGGAGGAGTTCTGAGCTAGAATATAAAATTTAACTAACCTTTATTGGAAAATGTTAAAAACGTTACATACACATAAGGACAAGACTTTTAAAATTAACGTCTGCTGTAGAAATTAGTGTTTGGTGTATTCACCATAAGGCTAAACAGGTAACAAGTGATTTATGGGCTTCAGTGATAGACTTGCCTGTAGCTTAATGATTCTAAGATAGAACAGTTTGTAGCTTTTCCCCAGAGATATTAGTTAATTGTGTAATAATGTAGGTTCACTAGTTACTGAGATTATGATAATCTAATGCAATGCTAGGGTTATAGTAATGTATTTATTACTACCTTCTACCCTGTAATTCCATTGAGTTAGATAATTCATCTAAGTAAGTGTCAACCTTGTAATATGAACCTACAGATCTTTTATTAAAATGCTAATACAATCTGTAAAAGATTTTGGTTCTTAGACCTATTACGGTAAGAAGGTATTGCCTTAATTGCCTGGTATGGCAGGGAATTTGGTTGGGATATCAGGACCAATTGAACTTTCTTAGTTATATAATTAAAATAGCTAAGTTAAACATAGTGGATATTCAGCACCTTACTGCTTAAATTCAGAGGTTGTATATGGATTAGTTGTATTAACTTTCTTCCCCACTAGATGTCAGTATTGTAATTTACATTCGCCCTTTAGTCATACAGGTAATAACGTTAAATATATGGTTTTCACACTAGAAGAATCCAAGCTAAAGGGAGCAAATGTAACATACTAAGAATACTAGTATGAATATCATAGCGGATTACAGTTAACCCTTATACCCACTTTGGAGCATTATAGGTATTTTGAATATCGTTAGAATATATTACTGCTCTGTAGTATTGGGCTTTAAATATCTGACAGATGATTAGAAAGTGATTCAGAACTTAGTTTAGACAGTAAGTAATCACATGGAATGAAACATAATGTCAAGCTATATGTTATTATGTTGTTATATTTTAGTTATATAATATCCGGTCTGATTCCTAGGTTGAAGTTTTTAGGATTAAAGGTGCATCAATTCTCCCTGCGGTTTGGAGCTTTACACTTTTAGTTCTTGTATAATTTATTTGACGTTTTCTTTCATTTCCATATAAGTTAGGCTGGCTCCACCATTTTTGTTATTAAGGGGATATCCGTATAGACGGTTTTAACTATGTTTTTAGCTTATTGTGTACTGTGAGAAAGCTAAATATTTTAATTGATTTTTATCATAGTTAGGGCAAAATGCTTCTATTAGTCAGTTACCAATTTTTGCTTTTATGTTCAGAAAGATAGTTATATTACCGGCCTATACCTTTATTCTGTGAATAGTTATTGGTTAGCCTCTGTAATAATGTACCCGCCTGTACCTTTAAGGACGGACCAGTTTCTCTTGCAAGTCTTTATCGTTGTAATAACATTACTGAATTTATATAGTTGTTAACTTGCTTATACTTTAGGTAACTTATATAGAATGAGGTGGCTAATTTATACCTTAGTAATGGTATCGCATCTAAATCTAAACACAAAAATTACCGGCCTATACCCAGACTTGAAGATATGAATTTTGACTTAGTGATGACAAGTTACGGTAACTTATTTTCTGTATGTAATTTCCCTCTGGCTGAGTTCATATGTAAGTTTGATGTTAAATTGGTTCTGATTAAGTTTAGTTAAGAAGGATTCAAGTTCTAATTTAGAACCCTCCCAAATGAACATAATATCATCTATGTATCTCAGCCAGAGGGGGACTTGTTTTAGATAGTTATCATTTTCACTGGAAAAGACTGAAGTTTGCTCCCACCATCCTAAAAAAAAGGTTTGCGTAAGTGGGGACACATGCCGTGCCCATCGCCGTCCCTCGTGTTTGCAGGTAAAATTTATCGTCAAATACGAAGAAGTTCTTCTTCAGTACGAATTCTAACAGGTCTAATATGAATTTGTTATGATCTTCGTCTTCCTCCGTCGACATATCCAGATAGTGTTTAGCAGCTTTAAGGCCTAACTCATGTTTGATGCTAGTATATAATGCCTCTATGTCGGCTGTCACCAGCCAGGTGTTCTTATTAAGTTGGATATCTTGTAGATGTTGCAATACTTCCATGGTATCTTTCGTATATGATAGCATTTGTGTTAAGAATTCCCTTAGTCTTAAATCTATGTATTGGCTTGCTTTCTCCGTTAGATTCTCGTTTCCAGAAACAATCGGGCGACCCGGTGGATGTTTACTGTTCTTATGTATTTTGGGTATAAGGTAGAATGTCGCCACTTTAGGATTTTTTACCGTTAAGAATTTCTTTTCTTTTTCAGAGATAGTATTGTGTATCTTCGCAAAAGAAATCAGATAATTATATTCTTGATGGAATTGTTGCATGGGATTGCTCCATAATTTCTTGTAACAAGTATCATTTTTTAGTTGGTTATTCACTTCTTTGACATACATTTCTCTGGGCCATAGGACGATGTTGCCACACTTGTCCGCTTTACGGATGATGATGTCATCCCATTGCTGTATTTCCTGGTATAGGCCGGTAACCACCTTAGAACCGCTCGCGGTGTGTAGCGATAACTTTTCCCTGGTATTAATAGGTAATCTGTAACATAAGTTACTTTGCTAACATCACAAACTGCCCACTTGGTATAGGCCGGTAACTACCTCAGAACCATCTGCGGTCTGCAGCAGTAACATTTCCCTGGTATTAATAGGTAATCTGCAACTCCAGTTACGTTGCTAACGTAAACTGCCCACCTGGTATAGGCTAGTATCCACCTCAGAATCACTTGTGGTCTGTAGCGGTAAACTTTCCCTTGTATTAGTGGTAATCTGCAACACAAGTAATGTTGCCAACATTATAAACTGGCCCATTTGGGATGGACTGGTAACCACCTCAGAAGATAAGTTACCGTAACTTGTCATCACTAAGTCAAAATTCATATCTTCAAGTCTGGGTATAGGCCGGTAATTTTTGTGTTTAGATTTAGATGCGATACCATTACTAAGGTATAAATTAGCCACCTCATTCTATATAAGTTACCTAAAGTATAAGCAAGTTAACAACTATATAAATTCAGTAATGTTATTACAACGATAAAGACTTGCAAGAGAAACTGGTCTGTCCTTAAAGGTACAGGCAGGTACATTATTACAGAGGCTAACCAATAACTATTCACAGAATAAAGGTATAGGCCGGTAATATAACTATCTTACTGAACATAAAAGCAAAAATTGGTAACTGACTAATAGAAGCATTTTGCCCTAACTATGATAAAAATCAATTAAAATATTCAGCTTTCTCACAGTACACAATAAGCTAAAAACATTGTTAAAACAGTCTATACGGATATCCCCTTAATAACAAAAATGGTGGAGCCAGCCTAACTTATATGGAAATGAAAGAAAACTTCAAATAAATTATACAAGAACTAAAAGTGTAAAGCTCCAAACCGCAGGGAGAATTGATACACATTTAATCCTAAGAACTTCAACCTAGGAATCAGACCGGATATTATATAACTAAAATATAGCAACATAATAACATATAGCTTGACATTATGTTTCATTCCATGTGATTACTTACTGTTCTGAATCACTTCCTAACCATCTGTCAGATATTTAAAGCCCAATACTACAGAGCAGTAATATATTCTAACGATATTCAAAATACCTATAATGCTCCAAAGTGGGTATAAGGGTTAACTGTAATCCGCTATGATATTCATACTAGTATTCTTAGTATGTTACATTTGCTCCCTTTAGCTTGGATTCTTCTAGTGTGAAAACCATATATTTAACGTTATTACCTGTATGACTAAAGGGCGAATGTAAATTACAATACTGACATCTAGTGGGGAAGAAAGTTAATACAACCAATCCATATACAACCTCTGAATTTAAGCAGTAAGGTGCTGAATATCCACTATGTTTAACTTGGCTATTTTAATTACAGGTAGCCCTCAGTTTACGCCAGGGTTAGGTTCCAGAAGGAATGGTTGTAAATCGAAACCGTTGTAAATTGAAACCCAGCTTATAATGTAAGTCAATGGGAAGTGAGGGAGATAGGTTCCAGGTCCCTCTCAAAATTGTCATAAGTAACACATAATACATTATTTCTCCAACATAGGTGTGTCCGGTCCACGGCGTCATCCTTACTTGTGGGATATTCTCTTCCCCAACAGGAAATGGCAAAGAGCCCAGCAAAGCTGGTCACATGATCCCTCCTAGGCTCCGCCTTCCCCAGTCATTCTCTTTGCCGTTGTACAGGCAACATCTCCACGGAGATGGCTTAGAGTTTTTTGGTGTTTAAATGTAGTTTTTATTCTTCAATCAAGAGTTTGTTATTTTAAAATAGTGCTGGTATGTACTATTTACTCTGAAACAGAAAAGAGATGAAGATTTCTGTTTGTAAGAGGAAAATGATTTTAGCAACCGTTACTAAAATCGATGGCTGTTTCCACACAGGACTGTTGAGAGGAATTAACTTCAGTTGGGGGAAACAGTGAGCAGACTTTTGCTGCTTGAGGTATGACACATTTCTAACAAGACTAGGTAATGCTGGAAGCTGTCATTTTCCCTATGGGATCCGGTAAGCCATTTTTATTACATAAGAATAAAGGGCTTTACAAGGGCTTTTAAGACTGGTAGACATTTTCTGGCTAAAACGATTGATATATAAGCATTTTTAATACTTCATAGCTTTGAGGAGTTATTTTATTCTTGGGAATTATGTAAAATAACCGGCAGGCACTGTATTGGACACCTTTTTTCTCTAGGGGCAGAGCCTCATTTTCGCGCCTCTATTGCGCAGTTGTTTTTGGGAAGCAAGACATGCAGATGCATGTGTGAGGAGCTCAGATACATAGAAAAAGCTTTCTGAAGGCGTCATTTGGTATCGTATTCCCCTTTGGGCTTGGTTGGGTCTCAGCAAAGCAGATACCAGGGACTGTATAGGGGTTAAATATAAAAACGGCTCCGGTTCCGTTATTTTAAGAGTTAAAGCTTTCAAATTTGGTGTGCAATACTTTTAAGGCTTTAAGACACTGTGGTGAAATTTTGGTGAAATTTGAACAATTCCTTCATACTTTTTCACATTTGCAGTAATAAAGTGTGTTCAGTTTAAAATTTAAAGTGACAGTAACGGTTTTATTTTAAAACGTTTTTTGTACTTTGTTATCAAGTTTATGCCTGTTTAACATGTCTGAACTATCAGATAGACTGTGTTCTGTATGTGGGGAAGCCAAGGTTCCTTCTCATTTAAATAGATGTGATTTATGTGACACAAAATTTAGAGAAAATGATGCCCAAGATGATTCCTCAAGTGAGGGGAGTAAGCATGGTACTGCATCATCCCCTCCTTCGTCTACGCCAGTCTTGCCCACACAGGAGGCCCCTAGTACATCTAGTGCGCCAATACTCCTTACTATGCAACAATTAACGGCTGTAATGGATAATTCTATCAAAAACATTTTAGCCAAAATGCCCACTTATCAGCGAAAGCGCGACTGCTCTGTTTTAGAAAATACTGAAGAGCATGAGGACGCTGATGATATTGGTTCTGAAGTGCCCCTACACCAGTCTGAGGGGGCCAGGGAGGTTTTGTCTGAGGGAGAAATTTCAGATTCAGGGAAAATTTCTCAACAAGCTGAACCTGATGTGATTACATTCAAATTTAAATTGGAACATCTCCGCGCTCTGCTTAAGGAGGTGTTATCTACTCTGGATGATTGTGAGAATTTGGTCATTCCAGAGAAATTATGTAAGATGGACAAGTTCCTAGAGGTCCCGGGGCCCCCCGAAGCTTTTCCTATACCCAAGCGGGTGGCGGACATTGTAAACAAAGAATGGGAAAGGCCCGGCATACCTTTCGTCCCTCCCCCTATATTTAAGAAATTGTTTCCTATGGTCGACCCCAGAAAGGACTTATGGCAGACAGTCCCCAAGGTCGAGGGGGCGGTTTCTACTCTAAACAAACGCACCACTATCCCCATAGAAGATAGTTGTGCTTTCAAAGATCCTATGGATAAAAAATTAGAGGGTTTGCTTAAAAAGATGTTTGTTCAGCAAGGTTACCTTCTACAACCAATTTCATGCATTGTTCCTGTCACTACAGCAGCGTGTTTCTGGTTCGATGAACTAGAAAAGGCGCTCAATAAAGATTCTTCTTATGAGGAGATTTTGGACAGAATTCATGCTCTCAAATTGGCTAACTCTTTTACTTTAGACGCCACTTTGCAATTGGCTAGATTAGCGGCGAAAAATTCTGGGTTTGCTATTGTGGCGCGCAGAGCGCTTTGGCTAAAATCTTGGTCAGCGGATGCGTCTTCCAAGAACAAATTGCTTAACATTCCTTTCAAGGGGAAAACGCTGTTTGGCCCTGACTTGAAAGAGATTATTTCTGATATCACTGGGGGCAAGGGCCACGCCCTTCCTCAGGATAGGTCTTTCAAGGCTAAGAATAAACCAAATTTTCGTCCCTTTCGCAGAAACGGACCAGCCCCAAGTGCTACATCCTCTAAGCAAGAGGGTAATACTTCTCAAGCCAAGCCAGCCTGGAGGCCAATGCAAGGCTGGAACAAAGGTAAGCAGGCCAAGAAACCTGCCACTGCTACCAAGACAGCATGAGATGTTGGCCCCCGATCCAGGACCGGATCTGGTGGGGGGCAGACTCTCTCTCTTTGCTCAGGCTTGGGCAAGAGATGTTCTGGATCCTTGGGCGCTGGAAATAGTCTCCCAAGGTTATCTTCTGGAATTCAAGGGGCTTCCCCCAAGGGGGAGGTTCCACAGGTCTCAATTGTCTTCAGACCACATAAAAAGACAGGCATTCTTACATTGTGTAGAAGACCTGTTAAAAATGGGAGTGATTCATCCTGTTCCATTAGGAGAACAAGGGATGGGGTTCTACTCCAATCTGTTCATAGTTCCCAAAAAAGAGGGAACATTCAGACCAATCTTAGATCTCAAGATCCTAAACAAGTTTCTCAAGGTTCCATCGTTCAAAATGGAAACCATTCGAACAATTCTTCCTTCCATCCAGGAAGGTCAATTCATGACCACGGTGGATTTAAAGGATGCGTATCTGCATATTCCTATCCACAAGGAACATCATCGGTTCCTAAGGTTCGCCTTTCTGGACAAGCATTACCAGTTTGTGGCACTTCCATTCGGATTAGCCACTGCTCCAAGAATTTTCACAAAGGTACTGGGGTCCCTTCTAGCGGTGCTACGACCAAGGGGCATTGCAGTAGTACCTTACTTGGACGACATTCTGATTCAAGCGTCGTCCCTTCCACAAGCAAAGGCTCATACGGACATTGTCCTGGCCTTTCTCAGATCTCACGGGTGGAAAGTGAACGTAGAAAAAAGTTCTCTATCTCCGTCAACAAGGGTTCCCTTCTTGGGAACAATAATAGACTCCTTAGAAATGAGGATTTTTCTGACAGAGGCCAGAAAATCAAAACTTCTAAACTCTTGTCAAGTACTTCATTCTGTTCCTCTTCCTTCCATAGCGCAGTGCATGGAAGTAATAGGTTTGATGGTCGCGGCAATGGACATAGTTCCTTTTGCGCGAATTCATCTGAGACCATTACAACTGTGCATGCTCAGTCAGTGGAATGGGGATTATACAGACTTGTCTCCGACGATACAAGTAGATCAGAGGACCAGAGATTCACTCCGTTGGTGGCTGTCCCTGGACAACCTGTCACAGGGGATGAGCTTCCGCAGACCAGAGTGGGTCATTGTCACGACCGACGCCAGTCTGGTGGGCTGGGGCGCGGTCTGGGGACTCCTGAAAGCTCAGGGTCTTTGGTCTCGGGAAGAATCTCTTCTCCCGATAAATATTCTGGAACTGAGAGCGATATTCAATGCTCTCAAGGCTTGGCCTCAGCTAGCAAAGGCCAAATTCATACGGTTTCAATCGGACAACATGACGACTGTTGCGTATATCAACCATCAAGGGGGAACAAGGAGTTCCCTGGCGATGGAAGAAGTGACCAAAATCATTCAATGGGCGGAGACTCACTCCTGCCACTTGTCTGCAATCCACATCCCAGGAGTGGAAAATTGGGAAGCGGATTTTCTGAGTCGTCAGACATTTCATCCGGGGGAGTGGGAACTCCATCCGGAAATCTTTGCCCAAATTACTCAGTTGTGGGGCATTCCAGACATGGATCTGATGGCCTCTCGTCAGAACTTCAAGGTTCCTTGCTACGGGTCCAGATCCAGGGATCCCAAGGCGACTCTAGTAGATGCACTAGTAGCACCTTGGACCTTCAACCTAGCTTATGTATTCCCACCGTTTCCTCTCATCCCCAGGCTGGTAGCCAGGATCAATCAGGAGAGGGCATCGGTGATCTTGATAGCTCCTGCGTGGCCACGCAGGACTTGGTATGCAGACCTGGTGAATATGTCATCGGCTCCACCATGGAAGCTACCTTTGAGACGGGACCTTCTTGTTCAAGGTCGGTTCGAACATCCGAATCTGGTCTCACTCCAACTGACTGCTTGGAGATTGAACGCTTGATTTTATCAAAGCGAGGGTTCTCAAATTCTGTCATTGATACTCTTGTTCAGGCCAGAAAGCCTGTAACTAGAAAAATCTACCATAAGATATGGAAAAAATATATCTGTTGGTGTGAATCTAAAGGATTCCCTTGGGACAAGATAAAAATTCCTAAGATTCTATCCTTTCTTCAAGAAGGTTTGGAGAAAGGATTATCTGCAAGTTCTTTGAAGGGACAGATTTCTGCTTTGTCTGTGTTACTTCACAAAAAGCTGGCGGCTGTGCCAGATGTTCAAGCTTTTGTTCAGGCTCTGGTTAGAATCAAGCCTGTTTACAAACCTTTGACTCCTCCTTGGAGTCTCAATTTAGTTCTTTCAGTTCTTCAGGGGGTTCCGTTTGAACCCTTACATTCCGTTGATATTAAGTTATTATCTTGGAAAGTTTTGTTTTTGGTTGCAATTTCTTCTGCTAGAAGAGTTTCAGAGTTATCTGCTCTGCAGTGTTCTCCTCCTTATCTGGTGTTCCATGCAGATAAGGTGGTTTTGCGTACTAAACCTGGTTTTCTTCCGAAAGTTGTTTCTAACAAAAACATTAACCAGGAGATAGTCGTGCCTTCTTTGTGTCCGAATCCAGTTTCAAAGAAGGAACGTTTGTTGCACAATTTGGATGTAGTTCGTGCTCTAAAATTCTATTTAGATGCTACAAAGGATTTTAGACAAACATCTTCCTTGTTTGTTGTTTATTCTGGTAAAAGGAGAGGTCAAAAAGCAACTTCTACCTCTCTCTCTTTTTGGCTTAAAAGCATCATCAGATTGGCTTACGAGACTGCCGGACGGCAGCCTCCTGAAAGAATCACAGCTCATTCCACTAGGGCCGTGGCTTCCACATGGGCCTTCAAGAACGAGGCTTCTGTTGATCAGATATGTAAGGCAGCGACTTGGTCTTCACTGCACACTTTTACTAAATTTTACAAATTTGATACTTTTGCTTCTTCTGAGGCTATTTTTGGGAGAAAGGTTTTGCAAGCCGTGGTGCCTTCCATCTAGGTGACCTGATTTGCTCCCTCCCTTCATCCGTGTCCTAAAGCTTTGGTATTGGTTCCCACAAGTAAGGATGACGCCGTGGACCGGACACACCTATGTTGGAGAAAACAGAATTTATGTTTACCTGATAAATTACTTTCTCCAACGGTGTGTCCGGTCCACGGCCCGCCCTGGTTTTTTAATCAGGTCTGATAATTTATTTTCTTTAACTACAGTCACCACGGTATCATATGATTTCTCCTATGCAAATATTCCTCCTTTACGTCGGTCGAATGACTGGGGAAGGCGGAGCCTAGGAGGGATCATGTGACCAGCTTTGCTGGGCTCTTTGCCATTTCCTGTTGGGGAAGAGAATATCCCACAAGTAAGGATGACGCCGTGGACCGGACACACCGTTGGAGAAAGTAATTTATCAGGTAAACATAAATTCTGTTTTTTAAAGCTTTGAAATGAAGACTTTAAATGCTAAACAGCATTATAAACCTAATAAAATAATCACTACACAGAATATATAATTAAACTAAGTTAAATGAACAAAAACTTTTGCTAAACAGCATTATAAACCTAATAAAATAATCACACAACATAGACTTCACTGCAAACAGTTCTTTCTATGCATTTCAATCTGGACTGATTTATAGACAGAAAGATTTTGTTCCTTTGAAATCTGCTCGATAGCTCAGGTCTGGTTAAACTGATTAATTTCAGCTTGCTTGGCTTTGCTGCAACACAAGCGGACAGCTCCACTTACTGGCTATTTTAATAAATGCACTGCTTCTCAATGCTTTTCAATAGCAGTCACATGACTGGAAAAAAGGTTGTTATTCTGAAACAGTGTAAATTGAACCGTTGTAAAACGAGGGCCACCTGTATATAACTAAGAAAGTTCAATTGGTCCTGATATCCCAACCAAATTCCCTGCCATACCAGGCAATTAAGGCAATACCTTCTTACCGTAATAGGTCTAAGAACCAAAATCTTTTACAGATTGTATTAGCCTTTTAATTAAAGATCTGTAGGTTCATATTACAAGGTTGACACTTACTTAGATGAATTATCTAACTCAATGGAATTACAGGGTGGAAGGTACTAATAAATACATTACTCTAACCCTAGCATTGCATTAGATTATCATAATCTCAGTAACTAGTGAACCTACATTATTACACAATTATCTATTATCTCTGGGGAAAAGCTACAAACTGTTCTATCTTAGAATCATTAAGCTACAGGCAAGTCTATCACTGAAGCCCATAAATCACTTGTTACCTGTTTAGCCTTATGGTGAATACACCAAAAACTAATTTCTACAGCAGACGTTAATTTTAAAAGTCTTGTCCTTATGTGTATGTAACGTTTTTAACATTTTCCAATAAAGGTTAAAATTTATATTCTAGCTCAGAACTCCTCCGAGGAGTCTCATTATAGTTAACATCCTTTCAAATGATACCGCAGGAATGTGAGTGCTAAACAGATGTACATTTCTCTTGTTAAGTGTATCCAGTCCACGGATCACCCATTACTTATGGAATATATTCTCCTTCCCAACAGGAAGCTGCAAGAGTCCACCCACAGCAAAGCTGCTATATAGCTCCTCCCCTAACTGCCATATTCAGTCATTCTCTTGCAAGCCTCAACATAGATAGGAGGTCGTGAGAGTCTGTGGTGCTTTCTACTTAGTTTATTCTTCAATCAAAAGTTTGTTATTTTTAAATGGCACCGGAGTGTGCTGTTTATCTCAGGCAGTATTTGGAAGAAGAATCTGCCTGCGTTTTTCTATGATCTTAGCAGACGTAACTAAGATCCATTTGCTGTTCTCACACATTCTGAGGAGTGAGGTACTTCAGAGGGGGAATGGCGTGCAGGTTTTCCTGCAGATAAGGTATGTGCAGTAAAATATTTTTCTAGGAATGGAATTGACTAAGAAAATACTGCTGATACCGAAGTAATGTAAGTAAAGCCTTAAATGCAGCGATAGCGACTGGTATCAGGCTTATTAATAGAGATACATACTCTTATAAAAATGTGTTTTAAAACGTTTGCTGGCATGTTTAATCGTTTTTTAACATATGTTTGGTGATAAAACTTATTGGGGCCTAAGTTTTTTCCACATGGCTGGCTTAAATTTTGCATAGAAACAGTTAACTGAAGCTTCCCACTGTTGGCTGTGGCAGTTTGTTGTGTCTGTTTTTAAAAACGTCTGTCGTTTTTTGTTTTTTTTTGTTTTTTTTTATCTGTTTTTTGCATTAAGGGGTTAATCATCCATTTGCAAGTGGGTGCAATGCTCTGTTACCTTATTACATGTACTGTAAAAATTTCGTTTGTTTTACTGCCTTTTTTTCACTGTTTTTCAAATTTTGACAAAATTTGTTTCTCTTAAGGGCACAGTAACGTTTTATATATTTGCTTGTTAACTTGATTTAAAGTGTTTTCCAAGCTTACTAGTCTCATTATTAGTCTGTTCTAACATGTCTAACATAGAGGAAGCTCTGTGTTCATTATGTTTTAAAGCCATGGTGGAACCCCATCTTAGAATGTGTACCAGATGTACTGATTTCATGTTAAACAATAAAGATCATTTTTTGTCTTTAAAAACATTATCACCAGAGGATTCTGTTGTGGGGGTAGTTATGCCGACTAACTCTCCCCACGTGTCAGACCTTTTGACTCCCGCTTTAGGGACTCACGCTTAAATGGCGCCAAGTACATCAAGGGCACCCATAGCGTTTCTTTTACCAGGGGATTCTGTTGAGGGGAAAGTTATGCCGACTAAATCTCCCCACGTGTCAGACCCTTCGACTCCCGCTTCAGGGACTCACGCTCAAATGGCGCCAAGTACATCAAGGGCGCCCATAGCGTTTATTTTACAAGACATGGCAAAGGTGGTGAATAATATTCTGGCAGCAGTATTAGTCAGACTACCTGAAATTAAAGGAAAGCAGTTAGCTCTGGGGGTAGATACAGAGCATACAGACGCTTTAAGAACCATGTATGATACTACCTCACAATATGCTTAGTCTGTGGGTGATTTTTTTTTTTGACTCAGGGAAGATGATTTAACCTGATTCTGATATTTCTACATTTAAAATTTATGCTTGAGAACCTCCACTTGTTGCTCAGGGAGGCTTTGGCTGCTCTGAATGAATGTGTACAATCGCAGGGCCAGAGAAATTGTGTATACTGGATAAATAATATGCAGTGCCGGTGTGTACTGATGTTTTTCCAATACCTAAAGAGGTTTACTAATTTCTCCAACATAGGTGTGTCCGGTCCACGGCGTCATCCTTACTTGTGGGATATTCTCTTCCCCAACAGGAAATGGCAAAGAGCCCAGCAAAGCTGGTCACATGATCCCTCCTAGGCTCCGCCTACCCCAGTCATTCTCTTTGCCGTTGTACAGGCAACATCTCCACGGAGATGGCTTAGAGTTTTTTAGTGTTTAACTGTAGTTTTTATTATTCAATCAAGAGTTTGTTATTTTGAAATAGTGCTGGTATGTACTATTTACTCAGAAACAGAAAAGAGATGAAGATTTCTGTTTGTATGAGGAAAATGATTTTAGCAACCGTCACTAAAATCCATGGCTGTTCCACACAGGACTGTTGAGAGCAATTAACTTCAGTTGGGGGAACAGTGAGCAGTCTCTTGCTGCTTGAGGTATGACACATTCTAACAAGACGATGTAATGCTGGAAGCTGTCATTTTCCCTATGGGATCCGGTAAGCCATGTTTATTACGATCGTAAATAAGGGCTTCACAAGGGCTTATTAAGACTGTAGACTTTTTCTGGGCTAAATCGATTCATTATTAACACATATTTAGCCTTGAGGAATCATTTTATCTGGGTATTTTGATATAATAATATCGGCAGGCACTGTTTTAGACACCTTATTCTTTAGGGGCTTTCCCAAAGCATAGGCAGAGCCTCATTTTCGCGCCGGTGTTGCGCACTTGTTTTTGAGAGGCATGGCATGCAGTCGCATGTGAGAGGAGCTCTGATACTTAGAAAAGACTTTCTGAAGGCGTCATTTGGTATCGTATTCCCCTTTGGGCTTGGTTGGGTCTCAGCAAAGCAGATACCAGGGACTGTAAAGGGGTTAAAGTTCAAAACGGCTCCGGTTCCGTTATTTTAAGGGTTAAAGCTTCCAAATTTGGTGTGCAATACTTTTAAGGCTTTAAGACACTGTGGTGAAAATTTGGTGAATTTTGAACAATTCCTTCATGTTTTTTCGCAATTGCAGTAATAAAGTGTGTTCAGTTTAAAATTTAAAGTGACAGTAACGGTTTTATTTTAAAACGTTTTTTGTACTTTGTTATCAAGTTTATGCCTGTTTAACATGTCTGAACTACCAGATAGACTGTGTTCTGAATGTGGGGAAGCCAGAATTCCTATTCATTTAAATAAATGTGATTTATGTGACAATGACAATGATGCCCAAGATGATTCCTCAAGTGAGGGGAGTAAGCATGGTACTGCATCATTCCCTCCTTCGTCTACACGAGTCTTGCCCACTCAGGAGGCCCCTAGTACATCTAGCGCGCCAATACTCCTTACTATGCAACAATTAACGGCTGTAATGGATAATTCTGTCAAAAACATTTTAGCCAAAATGAACACTTATCAGCGTAAGCGCGACTGCTCTGTTTTAGATACTGAAGAGCATGACAACGCTGATATTAATGTTTCTGAAGGGCCCCTAACCCAGTCTGATGGGGCCAGGGAGGTTTTGTCTGAGGGAGAAATTACTGATTCAGGGAACATTTCTCAACAAGCTGAACCTGATGTGATTGCATTTAAATTTAAGTTGGAACATCTCCGCATTCTGCTTAAGGAGGTATTATCCACTCTGGATGATTGTGACAAGTTGGTCATCCCAGAGAAACTATGTAAAATGGACAAGTTCCTAGAGGTGCCGGGGCTCCCAGAAGCTTTTCCTATACCCAAGCGGGTGGCGGACATTGTTAATAAAGAATGGGAAAGGCCCGGTATTCCTTTCGTCCCTCCCCCCATATTTAAAAAATTGTTTCCTATGGTCGACCCCAGAAAGTACTTATGGCAGACAGTCCCCAAGGTCGAGGGAGCGGTTTCCACTTTAAACAAACGCACCACTATACCCATAGAGGATAGTTGTGCTTTCAAAGATCCTATGGATAAAAAATTAGAAGGTTTGCTTAAAAAGATGTTTGTTCAGCAGGGTTACCTTCTACAACCAATTTCATGCATTGTCCCTGTCGCTACAGCCGCATGTTTCTGGTTCGATGAGCTGATAAAGGCGGTCGATAGTGATTCTCCTCCTTATGAGGAGATTATGGACAGAATCAATGCTCTCAAATTGGCTAATTCTTTCACCCTAGACGCCACTTTGCAATTGGCTAGGTTAGCGGCTAAGAATTCTGGGTTTGCTATTGTGGCGCGCAGAGCGCTTTGGTTGAAATCTTGGTCGGCTGATGCGTCTTCCAAGAACAAGCTACTTAACATTCCTTTCAAGGGGAAAACGCTGTTTGGCCCTGACTTGAAAGAGATTATCTCTGATATCACTGGGGGTAAGGGCCACGCCCTTCCTCAGGATCGGCCTTTCAAGGCGAAAAATAAACCTAATTTTCGTCCCTTTCGTAGAAACGGACCAGCCCAAAGTGCTACGTCCTCTAAGCAAGAGGGTAATACTTCTCAAGCCAAGCCAGCTTGGAGACCAATGCAAGGCTGGAACAAGGGAAAGCAGGCCAAGAAACCTGCCACTGCTACCAAGACAGCATGAAATGTTGGCCCCCGATCCGGGACCGGATCTGGTGGGGGGCAGACTCTCTCTCTTCGCTCAGGCTTGGGCAAGAGATGTTCTGGATCCTTGGGCGCTAGAAATAGTCTCCCAAGGTTATCTTCTGGAATTCAAGGGACTTCCCCCAAGGGGGAGGTTCCACAGGTCTCAGTTGTCTTCAGACCACATAAAAAGACAGGCATTCTTACATTGTGTAGAAGACCTGTTAAAAATGGGAGTGATTCATCCTGTTCCATTAAGAGAACAAGGGATGGGGTTCTACTCCAATCTGTTCATAGTTCCCAAAAAAGAGGGAACGTTCAGACCAATCTTAGATCTCAAGATCTTAAACAAGTTTCTCAAGGTTCTATCGTTCAAGATGGAAACCATTCGAACTATTCTTCCTTCCATCCAGGAAGGTCAATTCATGACCACGGTGGATTTAAAGGATGCGTATCTACATATTCCTATCCACAAGGAACATCATCGGTTCCTAAGGTTCGCATTCCTGGACAAGCATTACCAGTTCGTGGCGCTTCCTTTCGGATTAGCCACTGCTCCAAGGATTTTCACAAAGGTACTAGGGTCCCTTCTAGCTGTGCTAAGACCAAGGGGCATTGCTGTAGTACCTTACTTGGACGACATTCTGATTCAAGCGTCGTCCCTTCCTCAAGCAAAGGCTCACACGGACATTGTCCTGGCCTTTCTCAGATCTCACGGATGGAAAGTGAACGTGGAAAAGAGTTCTCTATCTCCGTCAACAAGGGTTCCCTTCTTGGGAACAATAATAGACTCCTTAGAAATGAGGATTTTTCTGACAGAGGCCAGAAAAACAAAACTTCTAGACTCTTGTCGGATACTTCATTCCGTTCCTCTTCCTTCCATAGCTCAGTGCATGGAAGTGATCGGGTTGATGGTAGCGGCAATGGACATAGTTCCTTTTGCGCGCATTCATCTGAGACCATTACAACTGTGCATGCTCAGTCAGTGGAATGGGGACTATACAGACTTGTCTCCGAAGATACAAGTAAATCAGAGGACCAGAGACTCACTCCGTTGGTGGCTGTCCCTGGACAACCTGTCACAAGGGATGACATTCCGCAGACCAGAGTGGGTCATTGTCACGACCGACGCCAGTCTGATGGGCTGGGGCGCGGTCTGGGGATCCCTGAAAGCTCAGGGTCTTTGGTCTCGGGAAGAATCTCTTCTACCGATAAATATTCTGGAACTGAGAGCGATATTCAATGCTCTCAAGGCTTGGCCTCAGCTAGCGAGGGCCAAGTTCATACGGTTTCAATCAGACAACATGACAACTGTTGCGTACATCAACCATCAGGGGGGAACAAGGAGTTCCCTAGCGATGGAAGAAGTGACCAAAATCATTCTATGGGCGGAGTCTCACTCCTGCCACCTGTCTGCTATCCACATCCCAGGAGTGGAAAATTGGGAAGCGGATTTTCTGAGTCGTCAGACATTGCATCCGGGGGAGTGGGAACTCCATCCGGAAATCTTTGCCCAAGTCACTCAGCTGTGGGGCATTCCAGACATGGATCTGATGGCCTCTCGTCAGAACTTCAAAGTTCCTTGCTACGGGTCCAGATCCAGGGATCCCAAGGCGGCTCTAGTGGATGCACTAGTAGCACCTTGGACCTTCAAACTAGCTTATGTGTTCCCGCCGTTTCCTCTCATCCCCAGGCTGGTAGCCAGGATCAATCAGGAGAGGGCGTCGGTGATCTTGATAGCTCCTGCGTGGCCACGCAGGACTTGGTATGCAGATCTGGTGAATATGTCATCGGCTCCACCTTGGAAGCTACCTTTGAGACGAGACCTTCTTGTTCAGGGTCCGTTCGAACATCCAAATCTGGTTTCACTCCAGCTGACTGCTTGGAGATTGAACGCTTGATCTTTTCGAAGCGAGGGTTCTCAGATTCTGTTATCGATACTCTTGTTCAGGCCAGAAAGCCTGTAACTAGAAAGATTTACCACAAAATTTGGAAAAAATATATCTGTTGGTGTGAATCTAAAGGATTCCCTTGGGACAAGGTTAAGATTCCTAAGATTCTATCCTTCCTTCAAGAAGGATTGGAAAAAGGATTATCTGCAAGTTCCCTGAAGGGACAGATTTCTGCCTTGTCTGTGTTACTTCACAAAAAGCTGGCAGCTGTGCCAGATGTTCAAGCCTTTGTTCAGCCTCTGGTTAGAATTAAGCCTGTTTACAAACCTTTGACTCCTCCTTGGAGTCTCAATTTAGTTCTTTCAGTTCTTCAGGGGGTTCCGTTTGAACCCTTACATTCCGTTGATATTAAGTTATTATCTTGGAAAGTTTTGTTTTTAGTTGCAATTTCTTCTGCTAGAAGAGTTTCAGAATTATCTGCTCTGCAGTGTTCTCCTCCTTATCTGGTGTTCCATGCAGATAAGGTGGTTTTACGTACTAAACCTGGTTTTCTTCCAAAAGTTGTTTCTAACAAAAACATTAACCAGGAGATTATCGTACCTTCTCTGTGTCCGAAACCAGTTTCAAAGAAGGAACGTTTGTTGCACAATTTGGATGTTGTTCGCGCTCTAAAATTCTATTTAGATGCTACAAAGGATTTTAGACAAACATCTTCCTTGTTTGTTGTTTATTCCGGTAAAAGGAGAGGTCAAAAAGCAACTTCTACCTCTCTCTCTTTTTGGATTAAAAGCATCATCAGATTGGCTTACGAGACTGCCGGACGGCAGCCTCCCGAAAGAATCACAGCTCATTCCACTAGGGCTGTGGCTTCCACATGGGCCTTCAAGAACGAGGCTTCTGTTGATCAGATATGTAGGGCAGCGACTTGGTCTTCACTGCACACTTTTACCAAATTTTACAAGTTTGATACTTTTGCTTCTTCTGAGGCTATTTTTGGGAGAAAGGTTTTGCAAGCCGTGGTGCCTTCCATTTAGGTGACCTGATTTGCTCCCTCCCTTCATCCGTGTCCTAAAGCTTTGGTATTGGTTCCCACAAGTAAGGATGACGCCGTGGACCGGACACACCTATGTTGGAGAAAACAGAATTTATGTTTACCTGATAAATTACTTTCTCCAACGGTGTGTCCGGTCCACGGCCCGCCCTGGTTTTTTTAATCAGGTCTGATGATTTATTTTCTTTAACTACAGTCACCACGGTACCATATGGTTTCTCCTATGCAAATATTCCTCCTTAACGTCGGTCGAATGACTGGGGTAGGCGGAGCCTAGGAGGGATCATGTGACCAGCTTTGCTGGGCTCTTTGCCATTTCCTGTTGGGGAAGAGAATATCCCACAAGTAAGGATGACGCCGTGGACCGGACACACCGTTGGAGTAAGTAATTTATCAGGTAAACATAAATTCTGTTTTTTTTTTTTTTAATAAGGAATGGGATAGACCAGGTGTGCCGTTCTCTTCCCCTCCTATTTTTTAGAAGAATGTTTTCTAATAGTTACCACCACACGGGACTTCTGGCAGACAGTTCCTAAGGTGGAGAGAAGAGTTTCTACTCTAGCTAAGCGTACCACTACCTCTGACGAGGACAGTTGTGCTTTTTAGATCCAATGGATAAAAAATGTTTATTCAACAGGGTTTTATCCTACAGTCCCTTGCATACATTGCTTCTGTCACTGCTGCTGCGGCGTTCTGGGTTGAGTCTCTTGATGAGGCTTTACAGTTAAGCGACTCCATTGGATGAATATATTTGACAAGCTTATGCTAGCCAATTCCTTTGTTTTCTGATGCCTTGTTCATTTGACTAGACTAACGGCTAGAATTCTGTTTTTTACTATACTGGCGCGCAGAGCGCTATGGCTTATATCATGGTCAGCTGTCGTGACTTTAATAAATAAGCTACTTAACTTCCCTTCAAGGGGCAGACCCTATTCGGGCCTGGTTTGAAAAAAAAAAAAAAAAAAAAAAAGTCTAATTTTCGTGCCTTTTAAAAACTTCAGGGCAGGTGTGGCATCCTCTTCCTCTAAGGCAAAACAAGAGGGAATTTTTGCTCAGTCCAAGGCGGTCTGGAGACAATCGGACCTGGAACAAAGATAAGCAGGCCAAGGAGCCTGCTGCTGCCTCTAAGGCAGCATGAAGGAACGGACCCCTATCCGGTAACGGATCCTATAGGGGGCAGACTTTCATTCTTCGCCCAGGCGTGGGCAAGAGATGCCCAGGATCCCTAGGCATTGGAATTTATATCCCAGAGATATCTTCTGGATTTCAAAGATTCCCCCCCCAAAAAAAGGGGAGATTTCGCCTTTCACAATTATCTGCAAACCAGATAAAGAAGGAGGCATTCTTACATTGTGTACGAGATCCATCCAGTTCCAAGAGAGGAACAGGGACAGAGTTTTTACTCAAATCTGTTTGTGGTTCCCAAGGAGAGGGAACCTTCAGACCTATTTTGGATCTAAAGATCTTAAACAAATTCCTCAGAATTCCGTCATTTAAGATGGAAACTATTCGTACCATCTTAACTATGATCCAGGAGAGTCAATAGAGGACTACAATGGATTTGAAGGATGCTTATCCTCACATTGTGATGCATAAAGATCACCATCGTTTTTCAGGTTTGCCTTTGTAGACAGGCATTACCAGTTTGTAGCTCTTTCCTTTGGGATATCTACAGCCCCAAGAATCTTTATGGAGGTTCTGGGGTCGCTTTGGCGGTCCTTAAACCGCGGGGCATAGAAGTGGCCCCTTATTTAGACGACATCCTGATACAGGCGTCAAACATCCAAATTGCCCAGTCTCATACGGACGTAGTACTGGCATTTCTGAGATCACATGGGTGGAAAGTGAACAAGGAAAGAGTTCTCTATCCCCAATCTCAAGGGTTTCCCTCCTAGGGACTCTGATAGATTCTGTAGAAATGAAAATTTACCTGACGGAGTCCAGGTTGTCAAAGTTTCTAAATTTCTGCCGTGTTTTTTCATCCCATCCGCGCCCTTCGGTGGCTCAGTACATGAATGAAATCGGCTTAATGGTAGCGGCAAGGGACATAGTACCGTTTGCACGTCTACATTTCAGACCGCTGCAACTATGCATGCTCAGTCAGAGGAACGGGGATTACACAGATTTGTCCCCCTGTTAAACCTGGACCAAGAGACCAGAGATTCTCTTCTCTGGTGACTATGTCGGGTCCATCTGTCCAAGGGTATGACCTTACGCAGGTCAGATGGGACAATTGTTACAATAGATGCCAGCCTTTTAGGTTGGGATGCAGTCTGGAACTCCCTGAAGGCTCAGGGATAGTGGACTTAGGAGGAGACCCTCCTTCTAATAAATATTCTGGAACTGGGAGTGATATTCCATGCTCTTCAGACTTGGCCTCAGTTAGCAACTCTGAGGTACATCATACTCAGTCGGACAATATACACGACTGTGGCTTACATCAGCCATCAAGGGGGAACAGAAGTTCCCTAGCGATGTTAGAAGTCTTACAATAATTCACTGGACAGAGACTCACTCTTGTCTATCAGCTATCCATATCCCAGGTGTTGAGAACTGGGAGGTGGATTTTCTAAGTCGTCAGACTTTTCTTCCGGGGGAGTGGGATTTCCTCCGGAGGTCAAGACCAAGCAGGAGAGGGCTTTGGTGTTTTTGACAGCGCCTGCGTAGCCACGCAGGACCTGGTATGCAGATCTGGTGGACATGTCATCCTTTCCATCACGGTCTCTGCTTCTGAGACAGGTCCCTCTACCTCAGGGTCCTTTCAACCATCTAAATAGAATCAATCTGAGATGGACTGCCTGGAGACTGAACGCTTGATGTTATCAAAGCATGGCTTCTCTGAGTCAGTCATTGATACCTTAATACAGACATGAAAGCCTGTCTCTAGGAAAATTGAACATAGATATGGTGTAAATATCTGATTGTTATGAATCCAAGGGTTACTCATGGAGTAAAGTCTGGATTCCCAGGATATTATCTTTTCTCCAAGATGTTTTTGAGAAAAGGGTTGTCAGCTAAATCCTTAAAAGGGGACAGATTTTTACTCTGTCTATTTTTTTGCACAAGCGTCTGGCAGGTATTCTAGACGTTCAGGCATTTGGTCAGGCTTTGGTTAGATCCAAGCCTGTGTTTAAAACTGTTGCTCCGCCATGGAGCTTAAACCTGATTCTTAAGGTTCTTCAAGAAGTTCCGTTTGAACCTTTTTTGTTCCATAGATATCAATCTTTATCTTGGAAAGTTCCTTTTGGGTAGCTAATTCCTCGACTCGTAGAGTCTCAAAGTTATCTGTGTTACAATGTGATTCTCCTTATCTGGTCCTTCGTACGGATAAGGTAGTCCTGCGTACCAAGGTGGTATCTAACAAGTACATCACTCAAGAGATAGTTGTTCCATGCTTGTATCCTAATCCTTCCTCAAAGAAGGAACGTCTATTACACAATATTGGACGTGGTTTGTGCTTTAAAGTTTTACTTACAAGCTACTACAGTTTTCATCAAACGTTCACCTTGTTTGTTGTCTATTCTGGACAGAGGAGAGGTCAAAAGACTTCAGCAGCCTCTCTGTCTTTTTGGTTAAAAAGCATAATTCATTTAGCTTATGAGACTGCTGGACAGCAGCCTCCTGAAGGGATTACAGCTCATTCTACTAGAGCTGTGGTTTTCACTTGGGCCTTTTTTAAATGTGGCTTCTGTTGAACAGATTTACAAGACGGAGTCTTGGTCTGCGCTTCATACTTTTCAAATTTTTTTTTTTTTTTTTTTTTTTTTTTTAATAAAGTTTTTATTGAGGTTGTGCGAAAACAATACAACATATATGAAGCAACATATCCTTGCAATAAGCATAAATGGTACATTCAGTTTAGCAACTTTTGCGCAGATACAGGAAAAAGAGAAAAAAAAATTAAATTCTCCAAATGAATAATCTTGTAGAAAAAAACAAACAAACGTTGGAACCTCTTTTTCTTTTCATAAGCTAATATTAATAGTTTGAGTGGTCACATTAGGACCTATAAGCGTAGAGTAGTTTAGTAGTAGGTTTTTAAATGGTAGCAATAGTGAAAATATCATTTTGCTATGTAACTAGCATTGTAAAATATGTAAGTATGTTGGGCTAGAAACCCGAGCAATCTTGTTATGCTAGGCATAGAAAACAGGGTCAACTTTATATTATGCTGCAAGGGTTATTAGTAAAAAAAAAAAACTATAGTTGGGATGCGGCACAGGAAAGATAGGCCGCGTAGTTAGCCCTCCTACAAGAGGAGGTTTATTATGGAGAGGGGGGGGGAGGAGGTGGTAAAGTGAATACAATAAATAAAATATATGGCTTAGGAACTAAGAGGCTCATTATGGGTTAGGGGAGGGCAGTCAAATAGATGTGGTAATGTAGTAAATACTAAGTAGGCAGGCTTTAGAGTTACAGGGCAACATGGTCATACATAAAATCTCATAAGCATGTTGGTTAACAAGGGAAAAATAAAAGTGGATTGGTGACATATTAGGTTAGTGGTGTTTCTGGTATACTAGAGCCTAGTTCTAAACTTTACAGACCCAACAAAGTGCATGTAGCTCATTCAAGATATAATGTATAGTAAGATATTGAATAATAACAGCCGGGCAGGACCAGCCCACGCCCTTAATAGGCATAGAAAACTATATGTCACCACAAAGCAGTGGCCACCACACCATGCCCAGAATACTGCAAATTATGCTTCACATCAATAGCTCAGAAAAACCAATATTATTAAGTGGGCACAGGGTCTGTACAGATATGTAGGAGAGCGTTGGGTAGAATACCTAGTAAAAACACAGTCTGCATGAATAGGTGTTAAAAATGGTGCATTATCATTAAGGGAAAAGGGCCTAGGAAAGTATATTCTGTATAGCAACTGTGCGTGTTAGGGAGCTGCCTCGGCCGCAGGCAGCGCCTTTGCTGTAGAGGAATAAGTCGCAGCAGGCATAGTAGTGGAAAATAGGCCACATTCTAGCAGAGAGAAGCATAGTGTTAGAATTGCACTAAATACTACAACTAGAACTTGTTGCACATGCACAATAACTTTCTGTATGTCAGAATATGAAAAAACTCCCAAAAATACAGTTGAATACTTAGTTACTGCAGATCAGCTATTAATGGGTATTAAGCTGCAGAAAGATTCTAAGAAATTGCAAACAGGTGCTTAGCACCTATGAGTTAAATGTATTAGAACAAACATATAACTAGGAATTGAGCTTTAACTTTAGAGCATTACATATATAGCCAGTCTAATATGAACATAGATATTGTACCAAAATAAGGTATATACGGGATAGTAGAACTAATTTGTAGGAGTGCGTAATGTCCATATACATTTTAATTATCTCTAGATAGCTATACATTCACATAATGTCATAAACTGAGCCACCCTGCCACGTGAACACGGGCCCTATGTCCCACGGCAGGGTAAAATATAACATTAGGCATAAAAGCATATTTAGTAATCGGAGAGACTTTGATCTTGATGTGCCTTAACATAAAAATAGGCTCCAGCTAATAGAGCAGGCAAATGACATATATAAATATAACTTAGTTCTGGCCATAAAGCCCAAAATGCAGGGCAGATCGTCTTGATGGAGTCAGAGTTTAATTATAAAATACTGTTTTTAAGGTAGCCACCACCCGTGTTTGTGCAGAGAATGTACTTAACTGAAGGCTCCTGTAATGGCGGGTGACATATCCATTATGTGCCCGGTGGCTGCATTTACACAACCAGCCCTCAGCCGATGCCAGATTTGAGGCAAGGTGGCATATTGAGTGTCAGTGGCAAACTTTTTAAGGTACGCGCTTCTCCCGTTTCAGGGCCAATTGGTATATACCCCTTCATGCTGTTTATACTCTCAGGAGTAAACTCTTGAAGCGGGGCTACGTGATCATAGTATGTGTCCATAACTGCATACGCTGTGTCACCTTGCTTGCTGGAGATGTTATGCGGCACCTCCCCGGTCTCTAGTTCAGCTGTCACATACAGCTCACAGAAAAGATCTAACGGGCGTTCTGACCCGCAATACCACAGGTTCAGTGCGGACTTGTTAGGTGGGATCTCTGAAGTTTCTCCAGTCTTGAGTGTTGGCATAGCGCAGTTGTTGCTATCCACTGTCGGGTCGGTGCCCCGAAGAGTGTGCGCTGGCGGCAGCATCAGGGAGAACAGCAGCAGCTCTAAATCATCTTTCAGGCTCTGAAAGTGACTCTCCAACAGGCTCTGAGTGCGCTGTTCCCAAGCCGTTAGGGCCTCCATACTGGCAATGGCGTTTCAAAGGTAGATGTACTCCAGGAATTTCCACGTGGCGCAGCTGAGGATATTATTTCCAAAATATGTCTCACGATAATGTACCTGTAGATTTCTTAAGTGGAGGGTAGATGTCTCTTACATTCATATTTAAAATATTTAAAGTTTGAGTTCTGAATAGACAGATTAATCCATTAATTTGTTTCTAAAGGTCCAGAGCTTCAGAGAAACACGACTTGCTGCATTAATAGTTGGCTCCGCCCCCCCATACTTTTCAAATTTAACAAATTTGATACCTTGCTTCTTCGGAGGCTATTTTTGGGAGAGAGGTTTTTTTTTACAGGCAGTGGTAACTTCCGTTTAAGTACCTGCCTTGTCCCTCCCATCATCCGTGTACTTTAGCTTTGGTATTGGTATTCCATAAGTAATGGATGATCCGTGGACTGGATACACTTAACAAGAGAAAACATAATTTATGCTTACCTGATAAATTTATTTCTCTTGTAGTGTATCCAGTCCACGGCCCGCCCTGTCACTTTAAGGCAGGTAATTTTTTCATTTGAACTACAGTCACCACTGCACCCTATGGTTTTTCCTTTCTCTGCATGTTTTCGGTCGAATGACTGAATATGGCAGTTAGGGGAGGAGCTATATAGCAGCTTTGCTGTGGGTGGACTCTTGCAGCTTCCTGTTGGGAAGGAGAATATATTCCATAAGTAATGGATGATCCGTGGACTGGATACACTACAAGAGAAATAAATTTATCAGGTAAGCATAAATTATGTTTTTTGTCAGTTTAATACTGATTTGCTCCAGTTTGAAATAAAGTACATAGCACCCCTCTTTTCTCTTCACTATATAATCCAGCGATAATATAATGCTGGTTTATTCTGAGTTAATAAAATTCATGCATCACAACATTAGTAGTGCCTTAGTACACCCCTCTTCCTCCATTTGAACCTATGCATCCTTTAGACATTAAACTACTTTCTTGGAAAGTGTTGTTTCTTTTTGCCATCTCTTCTGCTAGAAGAGTTTCTGAGTTATCTGCTCTTTCTTGTGAGTCTCCTTTTCTGATTTTTCATCAGGATAAGGCAGTTTTGCGGACTTCTTTTCAATTTTTACCTAAGTTTGTGAATTCTAACAACATTAGTAGAGAAATTGTTGTCCCTTCCTTATGTCCTAATCCTAAGAATTCTTTGGAGAGATCCTTACATTCTTTGGATGTGGTAAGAGCTTTGAAATATTATGTGGAAGCTACTAAAGATTTCAGAAATACTTCCAGTCCATTTGTTTTATTTTCTGGTCCTAGGAATGGTCAGAAGGCTTCTGCTATTTCCTTGGCTTCTTGGTTGAAACTATAGATTCATCAAGCTTATTTGTAGTCGGGTCAGGCCCCGCCTCAGAGAATTACAGCTCATTCTACTAGATCGGTCTCCACTTTGTGGGCTTTTAAGAATGAAGCTTCAGTTGATCAGATTTGCAAAGCGGCAACTTGGTCCTCTTTGCATACATTTACTAAATTCTACCGTTTTTATGTATTTGCTTCTTCGGAAGCAGTTTTTGGTAGAAAAGTTCTTCAGGCAGCTGTTTCAGTTTGATTCTTCTGCTTTTTTCAGAAATGAAAATAAACTTTTTTTTTTGGGTTGTGGATTAATTTTTTCAGCAGAATATGGCTGTTTTTATTTTTATTCCCTCCCTCTCTAGTGACTCTTGAGTGGAAGATCCACATCTTGGGTATTGATATCCCATATGTCACTAGCTCATGGACTCTTGCCAATTACATGAAAGAAAACATAATTTATGTAAGAACTTACCTGATAAATAAATTTCTTTCATATTGGCAAGAGTCCATGAGGCCCACCCTTTTTATGGTGGTTATGATTTTTTTGTATAAAGCACAATTATTTCCAAATTTCCTTTGTTGATGCTTTCTACTCCTTTCTTTATCACCCCACTGCTTGGCTATTCGTTAAACTGAATTGTGGGTGTGGTGAGGGGTGTATTTATAGGCATTTTGAGGTTTGGGAAACTTTGCCCCTCCTGGTAGGATTGTATATCCCATATGTCACTAGCTCATGGACTCTTGCCAATATGAAAGAAATTAATTTATCAGGTAAGTTCTTACATAAATTATGTTTTTTTTATACACTAGAATGACCCCTTTAATAACAAATGTCATAGAATGTTTACCTGCTGCTTAAAAAAATCACTCCCTTTAAAAAAGAGAAATGAGACAAAATCAAAGGTGATGCTATGATTTAAAGGGATAGTAAAGCGTAAATAGAAGCTAGATATGATGTATTTAAGAATAGTATGTATACAAGTTTCTTTCTAATGACACGATGAGTCCACGGATCATCTAATTACTATTGGGAATATCACTCCTGCCCAGCAGGAGGCAGCAAAGAGCACCACAGCAAAGCTGTTAAATATCACCTCCCTTCCCTCCAACCCCAGTCATTCTCTTTGCCTACATTAGAGCAAGGAAGTGGTAAAGTTAGGTGTTAAATAATAAAATCTTCCTTGAAGAATCTTTTACTAAGTAGTACAAGATTGTGCTGCTTTGTTCTGGGGTGTAGCCGTAGTCTATATCAGTCTCTTCAGTAGAGCCAGTGGAGGCTCCTCCATTTGTGCACTTTCGCACGTGAACCCCCAGGGGCAAGGAGGAAAAAAAAATGAGCAAAAAAAAAATATATAATTTTATTTTTTATTATTATTATCCCCAGGCATACTAGTGTGTGTTAATAATATAAGAATATATATACATTTCCTTACTAATGTGTAGGTAAAGTTTACCAGGCTCTCAGGACATGCTTTATATATGTATTGAACTTTAAGTAAGCAGGAGAGGGAGCTAGGGCCGGGCGGACGACAGAGCAGAGCCAGAGCAGAGTGAGTGCTGCAGAGTAGGATTTCAGCTCAGCTGACGTCACCAGACCACACCGCGTCAGTCACTAGCTTCTCACTCCTCCTGTCACCCGACCAGGCACTGCGGCTGCTGTCTACTGTGCGCACACGTCGTCACCTGACCTCCCCTATCCTAAACCTAATTGCACGTGCGATAGAGAGAGCCTCTATCCTGCACAGTGATCTCTATGCATCACTGTGCAGGCGTAGCTCCTCCCAGCCCGGCAATGCTAATAGAGCCTTAATCGCACGGCTGAAGTGTGCGATTGACTTCAGCCAGTGCTCTGCCTCCTCCCACAGTCTGCCTGAGCTCGCCTTTGATACGCTGTTGCGTACACGTAACGGCCTCCACAAGGCTTCTCCCCCTCAACAGCACGAAAATCTCATTGAGGAGATAGCCGTTGAGCGGATAGGAGCCTTGTTTCAGAGCTCTGTGTGCAACTTGCCTCTCTTCTTGTGTTTAAAAAAAAAAAAAAAAAACGAAATAAGACTATTCTACTGCTAGCCCTTTACAGGTCCTCCTGGTTACTGCTGCCTGACTGAGTGCTGAGTCTGTGACTCTCAGAGTTATATTAGATCGGGTAGGGAGGTCCAAGGAAGATCTTGTTCTGGCCTAAAAAAAAATATTTTGCTGCAGGCCTGCAGCTTATTAGTTTAGTTTTACACTTGACTACAGTGAGTTGAGTTGAGACAGAGTAGACAGTGTCAGTGTGTGAGAAAAAAAAAAAGAGTTCATTTTTATTTTTACTTAAAAAAACAGATACAGTCAGATTAGAGTACTTAGGTAGGGAGTTTTTTAGTGGAGTAATTTGGGAATAATAAAATAATATTTTTTAGCAGATTTTTATCAGATTGCAATTAGAAGTTTTGCAAAAAAAACAGAATTTATGCTTACCTGATAAATTACTTTCTCCAACGGTGTGTCCGGTCCACGGCGTCATCCATTACTTGTGGGAATATCTCCTCCCCAACAGGAAATGGCAAAGAGTCCCAGCAAAGCTGGCCACACAGTCCCTCCTAGGCTCCGCCCACCCCAGTCATTCGACCGACGGACAGGAGGAAATATATAGGAGAAACCATATGGTACCGTGGTGACTGTAGTTAGAGAAAATAATTAATCAGACCTGATTAAAAAACCAGGGCGGGCCGTGGACCGGACACACCGTTGGAGAAAGTAATTCATCAGGTAAGCATAAATTCTGTTTTCTCCAACATTGGTGTGTCCGGTCCACGGCGTCATCCATTACTTGTGGGAACCAATACCAAAGCTTTAGGACACAGATGAAGGGAGGGAGCAAATCAGGTTACCTAAACGGAAGGCACCACGGCTTGCAAAACCTTTCTCCCAAAAATAGCCTCCGAAGAAGCAAAAGTATCAAATTTGTAAAATTTGGCAAAAGTGTGCAGTGAAGACCAAGTCGCTGCCTTACATATCTGGTCAACAGAAGCCTCGTTCTTGAAGGCCCATGTGGAAGCCACAGCCCTAGTGGAGTGAGCTGTGATTCTTTCAGGAGGCTGCCGTCCGGCAGTCTCATAAGCCAATCGGATGATGCTTTTAAGCCAAAAGGAAAGAGAGGTAGAAGTCGCTTTTTGACCTCTCCTTTTACCAGAATAGACAACAAACAAGATGTTTGTCTGAAATCTTTTGTAGCCTCTAAATAGAATTTTAGAGCACGGACTACGTCCAAATTGTGTAATAAACGTTCCTTCTTTGAAACTGGATTCGGACATAAAGAAGGTACAACTATCTCCTGGTTAATATTCTTGTTAGAAACAACCTTTGGAAGAAAGCCAGGCTTAGTACGCAAAACCACCTTATCTGCATGGAACACCAGATAGGGCGGAGAACACTGTAGAGCAGATAACTCTGAAACTCTTCTAGCAGAAGAAATAGCAACCAAAA